>NC_022035.1:13710646-13735350 GCF_000317375.1 Microtus ochrogaster | reverse complement strand
GAAGGAAGGAAGGAAGGAAGGAAGGAAGAAGGAATGAAGGAAGGAAGGAAGGAAGGAAGGAAGGAAGGAAGGAAGGAAGGAAGGAAGAAGGGAGGAAGGAAGAAGGGAGGAAGGGGGGAAGGAAGGAAGGAAGGAAGGAAGGAAGGAAGGAAGGAAGGAAGGAAGGAAGGAAGGAAAGAGGAAAAGAGGAAAAGAGGGAAGAATGAAAGGAAGGAGGAGGGGAGGGAAGGAGGAAGGGAGGGAGGGAAAGAAGGAAGGAAGAAAGGTAGAAAGGAAGGTTGAGACTTCATAGCAGGAAGCTCTTGCCTACTTATCTTTCTGGGACTCTTTCATTTCTGCATTACTTATCCTGAAAGAGCCCTGTAAATCTCTGCTTTAGTTACCTAATGAGTCTCTTAGGACAACAGCTTTGGCACAGAGTCATGTGTGTGTCTAAGTGTGTGAGTGCCTGTGTGTCTGACTCTATGTGTCTGAATATATATTTGCGTGTGTGGCTGAGTATCTGTATGTCTGAGTGTGTACGTGTATCTGTGTGTACCTTTGTGTGTTTGTATATTGCATGCATATGTGTGTGCCTGTGTGTGTCTATGTATGTGCATGCATATATGTGTGTGCATATGTGTGTTTGTGCATGTATGTATCTATGTATGCATATGCATACATATGTATGTGTAAATTTGTGTGTGTGTGAGTGTGCATGTATGCACAGTATTTCTTTCCTGTGATTTTTTTAACATGATAGCAGGGAAGGTAAGGGGTTGTTTTCTAGAAATACAATCACTTCCTTTCTCTGTGCAGTTGGCTGACTTTTGAGAGTCTTGTTAAAAAGCACATTGAATTAATTCCAAGAAAATGAAAAACTAAATCTTCCATCAACCTTACTATTTAATTAATCATTTTCCTGGAGATTATGAGTATAGGGGAAATCACACAATTCTTAATGTCTAAAGTTAAAAAGTTACTAGTCAGATACTTCTGGATCTCAGAGGCCGTGAATTTGAAGAAGAGCAAAGGGATGTATAGAAGGGATTGATGGGAGAAAATGGAAGAGAGAGATGATGTAATTTATTATAATCTTCCAAAAGAAAGAAATGAAACGCTGTAATAAAACATAGAAAAGGTACACTTACAAAACTGTGGCTGATCCATTCACACAGAAACAGCGGAAGGATAGGTTCAGACTAAGCTATCCCATCAAGAGGGTGAGGGAGCTCATTGTCTTTGGTGTACATTTGGATTGTAACTTTATGTAAGCACCTCAAAAATTTATAAACTAAAAGATAATTCCCCCCCTTAATTCTAACATTTATTTAATAGAATTATTTGATACCTATAAATCATATGCATTAGATATGACCCTCTCCATACAATTTGCCTTTTATTTTATTTTTATAAAATTTATTATTAAAAATTGTTAATCAAAAAAAAATCACACACCAAAATTAATGAGAGCCAAAGTCTGTATCTCCCACTGAACCTCTATCTAGATGGAGCAGCCATTTAAAACAGAAGCTAGGATGTAAATTGTTTCTCCTGATCTGATATGGATGTTTATGTTTGGGTGGTAGGAAAGTGAAACAATATATACTTAGTATGAAACTGTAAAATCCAATGTAAAACCTATTTTACATTTAACTTACTACGTACTTGGTAAAAAAGAAAAACCCAGATAGACATATATTCCAAAAGACCATAGGGCATAAATAGTATGGCATTTGGAGACACAGAAAATCTATTACATGTTTTACAAATAAAATATAATGATCATAAAGATCTTAAACCCATCTTTCATGAACATCCCAAAACCCTGAGAGATGCAGCCAATATAGAAAGAACTCCACACAGTTGCAGATTGTCCATCTAAGTATTTGTACTCAGAGTTATGCGGGTTTAATGTATTCTCTTATTAACCTTCCTTCCTCACAGAGGAAAGTGATCTCTCACTCACCATACTTATTTATTTCTTCTAACAATATGGACTATCTCTCTTAATTAAGCAGAAAAGAATATGATTGAAGAAGACATGGAAGTATTAGATTTTAAATTAGATGAAAAATTAGGTAGGTAATAAAATTCTAAAAATCTAATGAAAACCAATTAAAGATTCCCATTGCCTAAAAAAATAATAATAAAATCCTATCGACTCATTCTCCCAAAGACAAAGCATTTTCTGTTCCTCTGCAGGACCCAGCTTTGGTTGCCAGTCGGATGGCTCACAACTGCCTGTGAACTTAGTTTCAGGGGAATCCATTGCCTCTAGCTTCTGAGGACACCTGCCCTCATGTGCTCACACCCATACATTTGTGGGTCACGCAGTCAAAAGTCTCTCTTTCTCACACGCACCCACAATTAAAAATAATAAACCTTTAAAATTAAATTTAAAAGCCCTAAAGAAAATGTTTTCTAACAAACACGAGTTTTAATAAATATGCTCCTGAGGGATAGAGCCATAAAGAATATTTTGATAAGAATTCTTTTTTTTATTGTAGTTTCATTTTGTTTTGACAGCAGATCTCTCTAAGTAGTTCAGGCTTGTCTTCAGTTCACCATCTCCGTACCTCACCTCCCACATACAAGGATTACAGCATGTACCACCACACCTACCTTAAAAATTCTTTACAATCAAAAATGATACGACTTCTATTCTATAGCCATTGGCCTACAAATTCAGCAAAAACAAAAAGAATATTATTTAGAGAATGAGAGAGAAACGAAATGTCCTTTACTCAAAAACTATTAGGACAAAACAAAAACTGATGGCATAAAATTCATATAGCTAAAATAAGCAAAATAACTTGGTAAATTGGTCATTTGGTGAACTGGATTTTGGCTCATTGGTATAAATGCATTTATGTATAAACCTGACTCTTCTAAAGTGACAGTAGCCAAAATTTTAATAGAAGTTGCTAGAGCCAAGTCATGCTTCATCTATATAATTACCTCCTTATCTACTCCCCATTACAATATATTATAATGTAAGCCTCATTTAAACTTTATTTTACATATTTCTCTTTAAGTTTCTTTTTGCCACTTAATCATCAACTAATTTATTCTTCTACGAAAAAACTTACAGGCAGAATTGTAGGAATAGTCCTTCTATCCACATATCCAGGAAATTTATTTCATTTATTCTATCATTTCATATTCTTTGAACATAATAGGCTCCACCCACTAGCCATATAGATCTCTGTTAACATGACTAACTTCATCTTTGTCATTTGTCAGTTCTCATTACCCATTTTCTAAATTCAATTTGCTCAAAATTTATTTCTTAATTATTCAGCAGAAATTGTGCTGACTCTTCATTAGAAAAATGTATATGGTTATTGAAACATTTGGGCACATTCATCTTTATCTTCTCATTTCTACCACTCTGATACATATTGCAATCCTAATAGGAATTCCTAAAGAGGAAATCTATCGCCAATTAGGTTCTTATACACCGGAGGAAGCTTTATCAAAGACAATACACTGCCTAAGTTAAAACATTTTGTTAATGTTTTTTTTCTTTTTTTTTCTTTTTTATTTTTTTTTATTGAGAAAAGGGGAAAAAAAGAATCCGCCTCCTCCCAGCCTCCCATTTCCCTCCCCCTCCTCCCACACTTCTCCCCCTCCCCCAAGCTCCTCTACCCCTCCCTCTCCAGTCCATAGAGCAGTCAGGGTTCCCTGCCCTGTGGAAAGTCCAAGGTCCTCCCCCCTCCGTCCATGTCTAGGAAGGTGAACAACGAAACTGGCTAGGCTCCCACAGAGCCAGAACATGAAGTAGGGTCAAAACCCCATGCCATTGTCCTTGGCTTCTCATCAGTCCTCATTGTTCGCCATGTTCAGAGATTCCGGTTTTATCCCATGCTTTCTCAGTCACAGTCCAGCTGGCCTTGGTGAGCTCCCAATAGATCAGCCCCATCTTCAACAAATGGTTCTGGCACAACTGGATGTCAACCTGTAGAAGAATGAAAATAGACCCATATCTATCACCATGCACAAAACTCAAGTCCAAATGGATTAAAGACCTCAATATCAGCCCGAACACACTGAACCTGATAGAAGAGAAAGTGGGAAGTACCCTACAACAGATGGTCACAGGAGATCGCTTCCTATGTATAACCCCAGCAGCACAGACATTAAGGGCAACATTGAATAAATGGGACCTACTAAAACTGAGAAGCTTCTGTAAAGCAAAGGACACTGTCACCAAGACAAAAAGGCAATCTACTGACTGGGAGATCTTCACCAACCCCGCAACAGACAAAGGTCTGATCTCCAAAATATATAGAGAACTCAAGAAACTAGACTTTAAAATGCTAATTAACCCAATTAAAAAATGGGGCACTGAACTAAAGAGAGAATTCTCAACAGAAGAAGTTCAAATGACTAAAAGACACTTAAGGTCATGCTCAACCTCTTTAGCAATCAGGGAAATGCAAATCAAAACAACTTTGAGATATCATCTTACACCTGTCAGAATGGCTAAAATCAAAAACTCCAATGATAGCCTTTGCTGGAGAGGCTGTGGAGGAAGGGGTACCCTCATCCATTGCTGGTGGGAATGCAAACTTGTGCAACCACTGTGGAAATCAGTGTTTTGGTTTCTCAGGAAATTCGGGATCAACCTACCCCTGGACCCAGCAATACCACTATTGGGAATTGTTAATGTTTTAACAATAAATTGGTTTTAGTTTTTCTCTATGTCTTCAGGAATCACATTTCAAGAGAAAATTATAAGATCATATTAACTGTCCACCATCATTTTTTTTAAAAGATACAATGCAATTTTCAAATAACTTTTCAATTTTGGGATGAAAGTGATACAATTACAGGATATAATTTTTGGATTGGGGAGATGGCACAATTGGTATAATATTATCATTAGTAACATACAGACCTGAGATGGGTTTCCCACACCCAGCAACCTTAACTTAGAACAGCTTCATTCACCTACAATCCCAGCAACAGAACGTGGAGACAAGAGGATCCTTAGGGCTTTCTGATCAACCAGTCTAGCTGAATTGTCAGGCTCTGGGTCCCCTAAATTCTGTGCAAGACTCTGCCTAAAGCAATAAGTTGGAAAACAAGTGAAGAAGACACCTGCATCTGATCTCTGTGTGCATAAACACCCACATACACATGTCCTCAAACATACACACAAAAACTACTTTTCATAGTAAAAGAAAAATTAGATATAGTCAGGATTTTTGTTTAGAAATCAACTTTGTAGTGGCACAAGAAGTGGCAGCAATAAGAATGGCATTAATCAATAAAGGTTATCAATAAACTGTGAAAAATGCTTAATTTGCTATTAATTATTTCTGACAGTCTAGTATATAAAATTTCCAAGCATATGGAATGGGAAATCACTCAGGCAGTTAGATCAAGAGATCACTTCATGCCTTGCAAGCATGAAAACTTGAGTTCAAACCCCAGAAATTAAACTTTGTGAAAATTCAAATATGATGTCACATGCATGTATTCGCAACTCTGGGGAGACAAATATCTCAATATATACATTACTTATATGTAATGCATAAAAGGTTTAGCTCTGCAATTTCAAGGTGCTTCCATTCATTTAGTGCAAAGGGTGAAAGTCTTCCTGAAATATAAACAGGGAAAATAAGTAGCTTCTCCATGCTGTGAGCATTTGGAGCACAGTTCCCTGTGAAGTACCCCAAATGCTCTAGGATGTTTTCTCGGGTTGTTGAAATGAGGTGCTACTTATTGCAACATCCAGCACAGCTCTAGGGACTTAGTCTGACTGGGGTGGTCTGACAGAGAACACTTTGGTTTTTAGTGGTATGAGCTTTCTGATGGAGGAACTTCAACACACCAAAAGCTCAGAGTATTTGCTATGTGCAGATGAATTGGAGGTGGGGTTATTACATACAGCTGAACAAGGAGATAGATTTTGCCAGCCTCAATAGGAACGGTCTATATAAAGGAGCAGTCTTAACAGCGATGGTGAACTCTTTCTGCACACACTATCAATATCCACACTTGGACCAGAAGAAGACTTGACCATCTCTTTGAGACACATAAAAAAGGTATGCGGTTCTCGCCACTTTGATGGATCTGTGGCTATGGGTCCTAGACATGGATGTGGCAAGGTTAGCAGCAAACATTCACTTGGCACATCATTAGTGCAGGGTTTCCTCCACTCCCCACAAATTATGTACTTCAATTCTTTTACACTGAAGTGGTAACTTCTTAATTTATCTTTTTTTACATTGAATTTTCAAATTAAAATATGCAGTGCTCTTGTTCATTTATTTTTACATCATGCACGTATAAGAACACACCCAAAATCCCCCAGTCATACATCAAAATGTATTTCTCTTACAAAACAAAAAGAATATATGCTCTCCAAAAGCTCCACAGTTAACAATAGATAACACCCAAATCCCATATTTATTATTAGAATAACCCACAAAACCTATGTAAGTACATTGAAATGCATCCCAAACAAAGCCCCTTAAAACACACCATACTAATAGATACATAATAGAGCAGAACATTAACAAATACAGCAGAACACAGTCCTAAAACACCCACATTAACTTGAACCCTCACCTCAGAAAACACACATTAAAATATCAGAACATATGCTCCACCGAAAAGAAAAACAAAGTTCACATTTGTAAGATTTATAAGGAGGTCACACATATTTCAAGAGCGTGGACCTGATGAAATGCCAGAGACCAGGACAATGAGATAAAGTAAGTGTCCTCTTATACGAATGGATTTCCAAAAAGTTATTTATGAATCAATGCCAAGAATTAGTCCGTTTCATCCTGATTATTTTAGAGTTTACTAATAACAATAACAACAAAGTCCAAATTAATAATGTGAGATTTAACCTTGTCAGTTAAGACAAAAATCAAAGTCAGTTCTTCCCAGGAGTTCCCCAACGCTTATGGCTAGACCTTGATTAGACACCAACAAGGTTGAAAACTTTACCACTCCTATCCATTTAAGGACTCCTCTGTTGGAACTTACTTTGTTTTAAAGAAAACATATCTATCTGTCTTGTAATTCCCACACATCTGCTCCAGTCCTGCCCCTAGAGGTTAGCAAAATGTGCACAAACCTTTTAAAACAGTACGAGTTTGCAAATAATGAAGACAGCTAATATATCCATCGTTCATAATTTTCAGTGTATTCTGTCATCCTTTACAAAACAGAACATATACATACATACACACACTGCATATATACTATGATATATATATATATATATATATATACACACATACACTAAGATATAAATACATATCTTCAGTGCACAGTCTGTCTTTCAAGGTGCCCCAAAACATCTGCATTGCCCAGCCACAGGCACTCCTCCATCTGACGAAAGGGTCTTTGGAAGAGGTTTTCAGAGCAGACATAGTACCTTGGTGAGGTCTTCTGAGCATGGAGTTGAGAAACTGCCTCAGTATTCACCACAGGCATCATACTAAAAATCTTGATCTACATTCATTTTCAACTCCAAAATGTCTCTCACTACTAATATAAGGTATCGCATAACCCACCCATCACAGTGAACAGAATAAGGAGTGCCCAAGTTGTACCATGAGGAACCAACATGCTGCTGTTAACAAAGGAGTTTGATCAGCTAAAAACATCTGGAGAGGAAATATTCCTATCCCCATGTATAGATTAGAGGCAGAGAGGAAACACCACATTCAAGGTTACTTAGTCAAGGAACAGAAATAAAAGCAGATTTCCACAAAGCAATCTGATACACTTCACAGAGCAGCAATGCCTTCTTATATTACCTACTGTGCAAAAATTGTTCACAAATGTCATTACTGAGGTGGAGTCATAGGATTAGAATAGGAATAGGGTTAAACACATTCTCCACTGTTTTATTTTCTCCAATGTACACTTAGAAAATATGTAACCAAAAGTTTGGGGCTTACTTACTACTTTTTAAGAACAATATTTATCTTATAATATTTTGAAGAAATTATCTTTAATTCAAGCTGACAAGTAATTTTTTCTTCAGTGTCTGCAATGGCAAAAGTAGTGTTTGATGCTAAGACTCTTGGGATTATAAGCAAAATAAGTAGAATTGTGTAGATGGACATGGATTCAAAATCTACTAGCAAAGACTTTACCATCATTGAAAATATTGAAAGTGGTTTAGTTTCCATCACCAGCTTTTCAGTTCCTTGCACACCAGCGAATTGGCAGGTCCCTTGGAGTCAAACCAGTGTCGGCAGATGGGTTTCTCCATGGGAGAGACTTACTCTGACACCAAGAAATAAAAGTAGTGTAGTATCCTGAACGGTGACACTTGAGGAGTTTGACATGCTTTACACCTACCGGTGGTCTTAGAAAATTCTATTTGTTATCTAAGCTCAGACTCATGTAGCTGCACATAGAATAGTTTCACTGCCAGAGAGATAGCCCAGTAGTTAAGAGTGCTGGGTGCTCTTCCAGAGGTCTTTAGTTCAATTCCTAACAACTGCATGGTGGCTCAAAACCATTTATAATAGGATCTGGTGCCCTCTTCGGGCATGCACATGGACATGAAGAGAGGGCACTCATATGCACTAAAAATGCATAGATAAATAAATCTTAGATAAATAAATAAACAAATGCTGCTGTGGGCTGGGCATGGCAGCATACACCATTATTCCCAGCACTAGGAGACAGAGATAGTTGGATCTCTGTGAACTCCAGACCAGCCTATACTACATGTGAATTCCAGACCATCCAAGGGTAAATAGTGAGACCTTGCCTCACACACACACAAAAAAAAGAGCTGCTGTGCTGTACATAAGGCCTACCATCATGCCATTTACTAGAGACCGATAATCCCCTCATCCCAAATCTTCTGAAAGTTCTGTATCTACTCCTTGTATATAGTTTTTAAAGGGGGTGGCATTTATCTGTCATACTGTACATTCCTCAAGATTGGGACACTCTAAACATATATTAATGACCATCACATTTAGGCAAAAATTCTTCCTTTATAATATGACCAGCAAGAATGACGTAGCTTCTCACCTTCCCTCATAACAATTTCTGAAGTTTTTGGAAGGTCTAGCATTTTACCTTGCTTCTTAGTGTGTTCTCTGGCTTCCTCCTCTCTGGAGTCCTATTTGGCTCTATCTGGCCTTGACTCACACTCTACAACCTGAAAATATTTTCTGCTATAAAATATTCATTAGATTGAAGAAGAAAAATTTCCCCTACGGTTTTCTTTTCCCAAAAATATTGAAACAGAAAGCCGTCTTCTCTGGAGAATTTAATCACCTTCCTTTAGAGAGGAGCAGCTTACAAAACCAAAGTAACTGACTCCCCCCAATTTCCTGGGGAATGTTTTAGGCATTGTGAAAGTAACAGTGACTTAAAATCAGAATGCCTGACCTTGAATCCGATAGCTCACACTTGCTTGCAGAAGATGCTTCAGTTTTCTAGTCCAGGTTTGGGTTTTATTCACTTTGACATGTAAAAAGGAAATTTACCCCCATTATTGTGATAAAATCAGATTATGTAAAAATAAGGTCTCTAAAGTGAAGTACCAAGTTAGAGATATAATTTTCCTGATTGAGGCTATTGACTTTCTAATTCCACAGAGTTCCAACCATGTAGTAAAGTTCATTCAAAGCACTGAATATCTAGAGAAATAAAAGTCAATATGGTAACTGGTAATTGGAAAATCTCTGCTGAGTATATTAAACATATGCTGCTTATAGCACTTTATATATGGAAAACTTAGCAGAAATTATCAGAGAAGTGTTATTTTCAAAAAAAGATTTTTGAAAAGCTAAAAAGATTTATTTTCAAAATTCCATATTTTATATTTCCTCAGTTAGAAACAGGCACAAAATCCTTAGCAATCAAATTAACAATTACAGATTTTTTACCTGTAAGCTACAAAGAACTAGAATCTCATTAGAATTTTTTTTCTTTTTTATTTCTTGCTCTCTCAGAAGATTCTATCATTTTCTTCCTGATGACCCCAATCATCTTTACTCTTCATGGTTATGCAATGGCACGAATCAGGTCTAACGTTTGATGATGAGTTGGCCATATATTTTTAACGTAGATATAAAATGTTCTTGATAGGAAGAGATATCTGCTTTATCTTTCTTAAAGGAAATATAGTTCTCTGCAATTACACCACTAAAGAGAACAGAGAGGGGCAAAGTAGGTGACTGATTTATTCACTAAACTAACAAACTGTTTCAATAAGATGATACTTCTTATGAAGTTGTCTTTCTTATATATGAGTATTTATGTTAGCCTTTCAATAACAGTATAAAGAAAAAAGTATATTCCATTGAAAATTCTAGATAGAGCAATTTCTGTATCCAGATCTATCAATTCTGCAGAAGCCATGGCTCTTAAGTGTGGTCGGCTTAATGAAGCTGAAAAGGGCACTAAGGACTTTCATGGGTAAAATTTAAATAATGGACGACACAGAAATCCTTTAGTGCACTTACATATTTATAAAATGAATATATTGGCAGTAGAGATCCTTTTTCATTATTAATACAAACTGTTTTTCTCTTGGGGAATAAGTAATAAAGCTACTAGAGAGTTAGAGGACTCTGAAAATGCACACAGTGAATTGAACACATAGTTGGGCCCAATCTAAAAGGATACTATATGAACGTTGTGAATGTAAAGATCAGAAAAGAGGGACCAAGAAATTAAAACCTAAAGGTGATGTAGAAAACAGATAACCTGGAAATCGTCGTCCAATGTGAATTTTGTATGTCATTATTCTCATCTATCTAGCTATCAGTGTCTGTCCGGGAGGCCCTAGTATATTTACATGAAGAACAAAGTAAAATCATTATTCTACCTTAACTAGAAATTTCCTTCAAATTTGAAAATAATTATTTTTTTTCACCCTAAGAAAATGTGAAGCTACTTCTGCATTGGCTGTTAGTAATGTATTTAATCACTCACGTACGGAGTCTTTTAGAGAACACTCTGTAAACTGTTAACATATCCACCTGACATCTATCCACAATGTATGCTCATATTACCTTGTCAGATACTGACCAAACCCTCATAACATCTTTATGGTGACAGAGACAGGCCTATATGGGGACCACAAAAACAGAAAATCTTTCACAGGTGAAAAACACTAAATCCAAGATTATCCAACCAGTCACGCTTTGCTAACTTGATGCAAATATGGCCACTTAAAATCAACAGTCTATAGGTGAGATCTTTCTGGGGACTAAACCAAATTGCCTAATAAAGTTCAGCAAAAGCTAAAAATTATCCATTCCCTTGATGAAGTGTAAAATGGGTTTTTGTGTTTCAAGTCTGGTATAATATATTCAAGCACTCTCCAAACAACCTCAATCAAAAGATTAAAAATAAACTATTTACAGATTACTCAACATACAGTACACATACCCACATCCTACTAAACATAAAGAGATTTTCTTTAGTTCTTTCTTGTGTTTATTTAGTGCCCATTAAACCAATCTGACTGCAGATAACTGCCAAAACTAGGAAGGATACAGAGAGTGTTTGAAGGCACAGAAAGCTGGCCTTCCACAGAATCTAATAGACAGGCAACACATGGAAGGAGAAACTTTTATCTTATGACAATAAGAAGAAAGTGCTTTAAAAATAAAAAAATAAATAAAATATAAACACTAAGCACATGCATATTTTAGAATATATTCTTCTTATGAATGAAACAAAACATATAAAAGAAATAACTTATCAGATGGAACCTAGAACAAACTAGAGACATCAGTGGGAAAAAAATCATTGGACTCTAAAGATGAATCACTAGAAATATATGAGGTGAAGGATAGAGAAGAAAAACAAACAAATCCTTTTGAACAAAGTCAGTCTAGTCTGCACATAATGTGAATCCCCAGGATGAAATGAACAATGGTAGCATTAAACAAAGAGAGGCAATGACTAAAACAACTTTTAAATTTAATAAAAGACATGATTGATAAATTTGACAATTGGAAGATTTCCATCATCAAAATTATGAAATAAGAAGTCCCCCATATTCTTCCTATGTTGTACATTTCTGTTAAGCAACCCATGAGAGCATTACTTTCTTTTGAGAAATCTAGAAAGCATTTGATAGGCCCCCTAGGCCCCAAATAACTACAAACACAACCACATTGGCACTGGTAGGAAAACTTGGAACATTTTCCATGTTCCTATCACAATAACTCATAATCAAAAGGTAATGAAAAGCTTCCCCAGTGTCTAGCTTTTCTCAGAGCAGCTAAAAAGTTGGAGTACACTTACAGCATCTTAACTCCTGTGGGTGATACATGAAGGACTGACTTCTAGTTTGCCATTCTCAAAGGGACCCAGACTCTTCCCTTGGGATCTACAAAATCAAAACTTTCAGTTCTAGCTTATCCCTGGGGAGAAAAGAAGGCTGTACTAAGAACTCAGTGAACTGACTTCTCATGATAGTATAATGCTAAGGGAGTAGCTACTGTCTCTCCTTTCTTGGAACACAAATGAAACCTAACATATACCAGACCAGTGGCCCTCTAGGGAATGAAGTGTTATCTTGAATAAATATGCTGACACTCACCTCAGGTCCTTCACTAAGCTTAACACATAAAAATTGTGGTGTGTGTGTGTGTGTGTGTGTGTGTGAGAGAGAGAGAGAGAGAGAGAGAGAAGCAATAAAGAGGGGGAGGGAATCAAAGGAAGAAGGGACAGTTGACTGATGGAAGGGGGAAGGGAAGGGAAGGGAAGGGAAGGGAAGGGAAGGGAAGGGAAGGGAAGGGAAGGGAAGGGAAGGGAAGGGAAGGGAAGGGAAGGGAAGGGAAGGGAAGGAGCAGAAAAGAGACACAAGGCTAAATGATGACCCTTGACTCCCATTCTCTAGGTAGAAATAGAAGATTTAAGACAGTACATTCAATGCTCAGCAATGTGAAAGTTTACCCACTAGGACCCCTAGTGGGTACTTCAAAGTAGACTGATATCCCCAAGTCGGGGAATCTACTCATATCTCCATAACAAGAATCTTAAACCTAGCATTAACCAGTGCTTTTTATAACTGGAATTTTAGGATCATATAGAAGGTTATTAGCCTTGTAGAAGAAGTCCATGCTAAGAAGGCCATCTTGCGAGTTCAATTTCATACCAAGATCGCAGATCTGGCTCCACACCTGGAAAGGGTCTTACTCCTCGAAGAGTAAGACAGCCTTGTTTGACCTTTGACCTGCTATCAAAACCGTCTGCCAAGGGATCTGGGGAGAATCACACTGTTGATTCGGCAGCCAGGCCTGCCAACACTGTTCTTAAAGTGGACCTGAAAATCCTGTCGCTCCTTTCCAGCTCTCTGATCTCCAGTCTCAAATTAGTCATGTCACACAAGGAGTCTGGTCATCTAGCTCGCCAGCAATTGTCTTGAGAACCTCCAGCTCACAGTAAATACCAGAGGGTCCTTTTCTCTTGACTCCAGCCCCCCTCGGCCATAAAGCCATGAACAATTCTTGGGAAATAAATCTACCTAAACACTTAGAGCAGGTTTGCTACTTCTGACACATAGAAGATTCTGAACAGACCCAATTTTCAGTTGTGTGCACTCTGGATCAATGTGCCTATATAAGGGAATTGGCTGGCATCTCCCTGGCAGTCATAATAAAATCAGTTTTGTAAACAGCACTCCCAAGGCAGATTCTGAAAGGTCTTGGAACTCGGCTTCAAGCCCTCTCTGGAATGGTCTGCCAAGTTAAAGTCCTTCAGGGAGTTACGTTGTCTGAGTTTCTGTTACAACAATGAGCACCCCTGTTCAGCAACAGATCCTTAAGCCGATCTTGATCTCAGTCTTGAGTCCACTTTGATATACACTAAAAATAGCTCTGAACCCAGGGGCAAGGTATGTATAGCAAAAGTCCTCAGGCAGAGACTCAACTCAGTCGCACTGTTACTCTTGAATTATCCCTTCATATTGGTTGTAACCTTATAAAAGACCTTCTAATCAAGAGGTCACCATGAAACGGAACTATTTGTGACATTTTAAAGATCTGCATCTCAGCTGTGACCAGCCCAGCCCAGCGTCACATCCACTGATGTAGTGGGAGACTCAGAGACCTTTATCTGGAGACCTAGATAAAGCAAACCAAGTTTTGAAGTTGCCAAGAGACTTAACCATTCCGGAAGCATGAAGTAGACCTTTATTTCTGTACCCTTTCAACAGACAAGGGGTCTACTTCCAAAAAGCCACAGAATCCCTGTCTCCTACAGGTGTTGGTAACAGGAATGCCAACTGTGGTCTGCGATTCAGATTTAGATTCACCAACATATGGATCCAATTATATTATCTAAAATCTTGAGGGTAGCCATATAAGACCAGAGACCAAACCACAAAAAGACTTCAACTTGTAGAGACTATTTTTTTCAGCACTGAAAAAGGATCTCATGCCTATGAATGACCAATCCAAGACTACACAGAAAAGGAAGAACTTAGAAAATGTGATGCCACCATAACAACCCAACAAAGGTCTGATTATTCTCCTATAAGGGCCTGGACAATAAACTAGTGGCTGCATCTTGGTGAGTCAGTAAAGGGGAGAGTCAGAAAAAAAAGGAAAATAAAAAACCAAAACATAGTATAACTCAAAGAGTTTCGTAAATCCACAAGGAAGTGGGAAAAAAACGGGAAAAAACAACCCACACCCATCACAGAGAAGCCAAGTGGCCTCAGCTGTACAGTTCTCTGGTTGGAGTGGGATGTGGGGAGCAGAAGTGACTTCTGGGGGTAATTCAAATAAAAATGAGCAGTCCAAATCTCCAGCAAGCCTACTATCTTCACATGCTAAAATCTAGTTGCAGGTTTCAGAGAGAGAGAATGATTTCTCCAGTGGACAAGTCAGTGGTGGAGAGAAATTCCATTTTGTCGTGCTGTATGAGAGAGAGCAGCAGCCAGGCAGAACCTTAGAATCTATTGTAAAACCCTCAACTACCATGGGAGCCTGTGATCAGGAAACAACCACAGGTCAGGGAGCCTCAATTTTGCCTGTCCAGAGACGCAGTTGTGAGGAGCAATAAGGTCAGATGCTGAGAAACCAGATGGTATAAACAGCACAGGGAGAGATAGACCTGTCTTCAGGGGCCAGGAAAGATTTTTATCAAGCCAGAATAACCCTGAAGTTTGATAACTCTTCATCTGTAATAACCTGCTTCCAATCTTCCCATTGCACTTGGGAGATACTCTCTCCAGCTAAGACAGCCACCCTTAGGGGTGTGACCCTAGAGGTCTCTGGCAGGTAGAGACCAGACCAGCAGATAAAATACAAAGTAAAGTGGCATCTGAGACAGCTCTGAGGAACATGAGTGATTTATCTCAGACAGACTCAGTACCAGCACAGCATGGAAAAGATGTGAGCGCCTAAGGTCACTGAACGGCACCCATTCCATGCACAGAGATGGGTGTTAGTCAAGTTAGTCAGTTAGTCAAGGACCCAGAAATACCACACAGGCTTTTTTCCTTTTTATTCTGTGTTTCACAGGTTTAGAAGAAATATATATATAAATTATATATATATATATCAATCTAACTCAACTACACTGGGTATATTGTTGCTGCTATTGTTTCACTTCTCTTTTTGTTTTTCATTTGTAGAAATATTTTTTTTATTTTATTAGCTTATCTTTTTTTTCCTTTGCTGAAAACAGTTTTTTTCATACAATATATTCTGATTATGGTTCCCGCCCACCTGCTCCTCTCAGTTCTTCCCAAATTTCCCACCCATGCACACCCACACCCATTCTGCTGTCTTTCCTTAGAAATTGACAGAATGCTAGGCTAAAGGAGCCAGGCTACAACTCAGGGCTTGGTGATGAAGATATCCACATGATCGTACTTTTCAAGTCCTAAAGGGTCATGGAAACAAACCAAGCACCATGTGACAGTTTCATTCTCTACAGGGAGACTCTGAAGGGCTGTTAGTGAAGGTGACGTCTAAGTGGCAGTACAATACCTAGATGTTTTGAGATGTCTGTACCATGAGACATCTGCCAAAGACAGCTGCAAGTATGGAATGGAGCTGAACTAAGAGGAAAGCCTTGTGTCTTACTGCAGATGGCCGAGCTGGAGACATGGGACCAATTAAGGCTTTTGAAACCAACAAGACTATTATCCCATGAGTGAATCTCAGATGTAGAACTTTGAGATGCAGAATTTGGGTTTCTACTGATGAATTTTGGTTTTGTTTCAGTGTGATTGTTTTACATGCTGCTCTTTTCATTTGGAATAAATATGCTTAAGGATGTAACCAGGTTTTTTTTTTAGACTTACATTTAAGTGGCTTTGGACTTTTAAAGAAAATTTTGATTTTTAGAGTATTA
This sequence comes from Microtus ochrogaster, assembly GCF_000317375.1. NCBI lineage: Eukaryota > Metazoa > Chordata > Mammalia > Rodentia > Cricetidae > Microtus > Microtus ochrogaster. The sequence continues at coordinate 13,719,045 of NC_022035.1, read as the reverse complement.
GGGTTTTTAAGATTTTGGGGAGCTGTACTGTGTTCTACATTATGAAAGAAAAGTTAGTCTTTGGAGACAAAGGGTAAAAAGTTAAGGCTTAAAGTGGCATGATTGTGTGTCAGGTTGACAAGGGATGGCTCGTGCTCCTTAGTTTTCACTGTCAATTGACACAATCTGGAATACCTGGGCTGGAAGCCTGTGAGTTTTTTTAGCAGGTTGGCCTCTGAGCATGTCTATGGGGAATTGTCATGATTGTTATTTGATTTAAGAAGACCCAGTCCGTTATTGAAGGCAACATTCTCTTGGCAGGGGGTCCTGAACACTGTAAGAAAGGAGAAAGCTTCTGAGAGCAACCAGTAAGCTCTTGTCTATGACTTTCGTGTCACCAGCCTCTTGCCCTGACATCCCCAAGATGATGGTCTATAGTGAGTCCTAGAAACCTAAACCACACCAAACATTTATTCCCTAAGATTCCTTTTCTCCAGAGTATTTGTCACAGCAATGAATTGAAACTAGGACATTATCTGAGCCGCATAAGGAGAACCTCTGCAGGTTTTCAGGATAGCACTACATGACACTACAGTTTGGTAGATTAATTTTTGTGTTTATTAATTTCACATTTAAGCACATTACCTGATGTTCCTTCACACAGATGCTTTTCCCACAAGCCCTCTATTCTAAAAGCCATTAATTTAATTTCTTTTTCTCCTTTTCGATTTGCATAAATGGACAGATAGATAGAATACAACTATAGATTTGTAGAGAGAAATTAATTTTCTATTCATAGTTTCCCAAATTAAGTGCTCAGTAACTGAAACTACAGAATATTGCGTATAATTACTTCTGTGTATCACTAACATCTAAAAAGCTATGTTTTAACTTTGAGATTATATCTTATGTTTAGGAGTGTTTAGCTTCATGAAGCATATAATGGAATTTTTTAATTTGTCTATCACTTCCCAATGTTTTGTGTTTTGCTACATATTTTCTGTTAATTATCTAACATTTGATATCACTAGCTATAATACAACTTAAAGGAAAATATCCTCAGAATAGTTTGTCTCAAATATAGTTCCCAAAAGTTTAGCAGTGCAAAAAGTACAAGGACTGAGCATCACTTCATTTTATAAAACTTCTGGAAAGGAAAGGTGACAGGCAGCAGCAAATTTCTCGAAGACAGCTCCTTCCAAAAGCAAAGTTCCTGTGTCGATGTGTTTGCGACAGCCACTCTCTGTGAAGCATGTGTCTGTGTCCGCAGGACAGCACTCAGAGATAATACTGCCACTTGTGCATTTTTCTTTTTAGCATCCTGTTGTCTTTTCTTCCTGCCTCCTCATTTGCTGCCTGCTGAGCAGATTCTTTCATGTTTGCTCCTCACAACCTTTAACAACATGTTTGCTCCGGGTGATTTATGATTTAGTTCAGTTCATATTACCAATCACATTACCACTCTGATCCCCCCTAATATGTGCTCAACCTTAAGACAACCAGGAAGCTACAGGAAGCCCTCTTTCCCACATATTTTATAAATGATGGCCTTTGGGCTGATCCCTTCTGTGACCCAGCTTTCCACATCTAAGGCTTTCCAAATGTCAGGGCTTGTGCTCAGATGTTCTCGTATTTTCACCATGTCCAACAGCACTGCGCATGCAATGACCGCTTCCTTCCCTTCTTAACATTTTATAAAACCTTGCTCCTATTCGTTCATAAGTACCTCGCTACCACAGTCCATTCTGTCAACATTTGATGTCATTCAAGTTCCATATCGTTTTATATTACTCTTGTAGCCTTTTTCTACTGTTCTTGCTATTGTCATCCAGAAACACATGCTTAATCCTGAGCAGTTTCACACAATTACCTTTGAGTTCCTTTAGCACTCCTTTCCTCGCTTCAGGAAAACTGTTTCTAGTGGAATATTCTAGGTATAGTGTAGTTTGCGAGCAGAGCAGATTTTTCAAATCTCAAATGTGCATGACGGCTTACATGGGCACACTTTGCAATAATCTACCATTGTAAAGGGCTAAATATACTTCAGTGAGTTAGTAGACAGACTGACATATCCAAACAAAAATATGTTCTTTAATAAAAATAATTCTATATACAAATTGAACTTGCAGGCATTTTATGACCGAAAAGCCTAAGTCTCAGAAGCGTGTACAACTTATAGTTTTGTTAATATTATATTCTGGAGGGGAATAAAAAAAGTGATGAAAATAGAGAACAAATCATTAGTTACACAGGAGAAAAAGTCTGAAGAAAGGGTCAATGTGTGGAAATTCTCCAGGATGTTGCCCTTGTTTGGTTTCCAGGTGGAGGAATGTTAACAAAAATCAATACCGACCTTAAAAATAATAAAAGCTTTAAGGTAAAAAAGTGAGTTGTACTCATCTGTGGAGCATTTGTACTAAGACTGTTGAAAACAAGAGGAAACCAGCTTAAATGCTGCTCACCATCATCAGGTAGCATGAAACAGCTCCACATGCTAGCAAATGAAATGTTCTCTACACCAGTTAAGCGATTTGCGTATCTTTTGTCTAAATCAAATATCCTGATGATAGCCACTATTCTCACATTAATATACAAAATGTCAGTAAATTTGGAATGGTATGTATCATCATTACTAATTACTTAGTCCATCAGCCAAAGCTATATATTCTTTGCAAAGTTGTCATGTTCAACCTACTTCAGCTGTATTTACTATAGTCAATGTACGTATTCCAAAAAAGTCAATTTCTTATTTTTATTATTTATTTCACTAAATTAGAAAATACTAAGCTGAACAAAATCTAAGAACTCTGTGAGTGTTCACTATTTGGTGATTTATCATGGATTCCTTTGGTCATTGGATAATTTAGAATTTGAAGAATCTTGTCCTGAGGTAGATTATCACTTAACTTATAATACAGATTAAAGGATTCTTTCAGGTTCAAAGGTTGTTGTTGCTGTTATTTATTTGTTTGTTTGTTTGAGTTATTGCTGTTTTTCTGTGTCCCCATTATTTAAACTTAAATAGTTGTCTCAGCTTTCCTACATAGTTTAGTGATTTTCATTATTTTTATAAAGCAGGCAGGAGCAACACAGCAACTTAATTGATAGAATGGTGGTCAACCTTTACTCATAAATATTTATTTTGGTCAAATGTTTATAGAAATATGTAGGTATATGTCAATAAATGAATACCTAATAATGGGTAATGAGTTAAGTCATTATTAAGTGCTGATAATCCAGACTCTAGACTATGCTGGAAAAGCCATTGGTTCTGATGTTCTTGCTATAATAACAATTTATTTCCTCTCTCCAAGAAGTATAGAGAATTGAGCCTTCAAGAGAAGGCTGTTTGCTAAGAGGAACCACATATAAAACCAATTAATGTGTGGACCACAGCACAGAACCACAAGAAGTATGAAAATGTCAAGCTCCATCATTTCCACAACAGTTAATAAATCTAATAAACAAATTCAAAGATGCTTAGTTAGATAAAATGCTAAGGGAAATGCATATCTAGATTTAAAAATTATTGAGGGCCTCACAAGAACTCAAACACAAAAATGGCTGATGCAAAGGCATTAATTCAAGACTCATGAAATTCAGTAATGAGATGGGATAGTCTACAAAGGTAAAGAACATCAGTAGGGGTGAGGTGGGGAATGAAAATCGTGACAATGAAAACTCAACTAAATAACCAATGGACGCTAACTGACAAATTTGAGGAAAAACAGAGCATCAGAAATTAAAGATTTTATGAAGGGACTATCATGTTAAGGTGCCAATAAAGAAAATAGCGATTAGGAACTCTGAAGCATGATTATGTCACAATCATGGTATTCTTTGTTGTGGAGGCGGAAGTCAAGAAGCAAGCTGAAGATACAGATACACACACGCACACCATTCAATGAAATTATATCAGAAATGTTCCCTAATCCTGGTAAAGTTATTAACTTCTAAGTATGGGAGACATTTCTAATTGCAAACATGGTTACCATTTCTACAAAACTTATCCTTTAAACTCAAGGAAGAAATAAAGTCAGTTCTTGACAATTAGAAACAAAAAAAAAAAAGTATGACCTCTAAGTCAGCATTGCAGAAGATGGAGTAATAACACTGAGATAAAAAGAAAAAAAGATATACACAATCATGGGCACTTGGGAAAGAATAAACCATATTAAAATAAGTAAGCAAATTATACAATAAATCATTATTAATTCAATAAACAAGCAAAACTCTAAGCTGAAGGAAAAAGAATCATATAACCTTCAATAATCACTCTCAATATATTTAGTCTTGATCTCCAATTAGAAAACACAGACCAGCTAAATGGATAAACTATTTTAATCCATCATAATCCAAATATTTGCTGCCTTTAACAAACTCTCCTCCTTGACAAAAGAAAACAGAGACTTAAAGTGAAAAGATGAAAAACAGATTCACAATGCAAGGTGCAGGAGCTTTATTCATATGCAACAAAACAAATCTCAAGCCAAAATTAGACCAAAGGAATAAAGTGGGCCACCACATAATAGCTATGAAACAATGCAATGCAAGGCTACAGTGAGAGCAAACATTTGCATCTTGAATGCTAATGTGAACAATTTTTTTCAAGAAACACTACTAGACATAAATAAAGAAAAATAATACTCCCCAAATTAGATCCTTCTAAAACACACCTTAGGGAAAAAAAAAACCTCTACAATTAAACCATAAAAAGTCTATGAAAATGTTTAAAAACAGTACCAAAAGTGAAAAATATTTACTATGTTTATAGGTTGATAAAATTAATATTATGGCAATTGACTTATTATTAAAAATTATCTACAGATTTAGAGTTACGCTGTCAAAACCCCAATAACATTATTTGTAAAAATAGGTAAAGTATTCTTAAAAATTTTTAGGAACCCACAAAAGACACTGAATACCCAAAGCAGACATGAGCAGAAAGATCAATGCTGGGAATAACACAATACCTCTCTTAATAGTACACTACAGAGACATAATAACAAAAACTACATGGCATAGACACATAAAACACAAGAGTAGGGCAATAAATTAGGAAAGGAAAGGACCCTGAAATAATCCCACAGCCATCTGATCCTGACAAAGATGCCAAAAACAGCCAGTAGAGTAAAATTGGATTTTCAATGATGCAGAGGAAACTGATTATCCCTTTTTAGTAAAGGAATATTGTATTCCTACATCTCAAGATGCACAATAATCACCTTGACATGAATGGAAGACCTTACTGTCAGACTGAAAACTTTGCACATACTAAAAGAAAGCATGCAAAGCCTTCTAGATACAGATAAAGACTCTCTGAAAAGAATTTCAATATCTCAAGAATGAATATCAAGAATGAACAAATGAATTTGAAGAGATTGAACAGCATATGAATAGTGAAAGAAACTTCAGAGTGAAGAGACAACCTACAAAATGGGATAAAAACATTGTAAGCTATTCTTCTAACGATATCCAGAATATATAAAGAATACAAAAAGGACAAATGAATAAATAATCCAATCAACAAATAGACAAATTAATTCAATATAGATACCCCTCAATAGAAGAAATACAAATGCCTAAAGAATAAATGAAAAAATGATGTTTTTATGATGTGGCATGTCCTTCTGTATGCTGTTGAATATGTTTTATTAACATTGGTTAATAAAGAAGCCAAATTGGCCAACAGCAGGCAGAATAGAGTCAGGCAGGAAATTTAAGCAAAGATAAAGGGAAAAAGAAGGCAGAGTCTGGGAAGTAAGATATGAGATAACAAACTATGAGTCTCGTGGTAAAATATAGAATAATAGAAATGGGTCAATTTATATGTAAGAACTAGTTAATTGTAAGCTTGAACTAATAGTCTAAAGAGTTGGTAATTAATAATAAGCCTCAGAGTGGTTATTTGAGAACTGGCAGGCAGGAGAGAAACCTCCAGTGACATTTTTTTTTCCACCATGGAAATACAAACAAAAAACTACATCGAGATCTCATTTTACTCTACTTCCCTCCCCCCTGCAAAAATAGATATGCAAAACAAAAGACAGATGCTCGTGAGAATGCCAGGAACAGTGAATACTTACACAGAGGTGGAAATATAATTTAGTGCAGACACTATGGAAATTAGGATGGAGCCCCTCAAAGATTAACTGTAGAACTGCCACATGCCCCTAGCCGGTGTGCAGCTGAAATAATCACAATCAGCATACAAACTATCTCTCTAGCCACACTTCTTACAGTACTATCCACAGCAGCCAATTTGTGGCATCGGCTTTGGTGTCCATCACAGAATGAATGGGATATACATGCACTATTATCCAGTCATAAAGAGGAACAAAATCAAGGCTTGGTAAGTGGCACAGTCAGCAAAGAGCTTGCAGTCTCACATGAGAACCTGAGTCAGATGCTGAGGACACATGTGAAAAGCTGACAGTGGTAGCTGGCCTGTAATTCTATTTCCAGTGAGGCAGAGACAGAAGGATGTCTGGGGCTTGCTGGCCAGTCTATGTAGCTGAGTCTGTGAGCTTCAGAGCCGGTGAGAGATTCTGTTATAGGAAAGAGATGCTTGACATTAACATCTGGCCTCCACACGCTTGTCCACACACATACATATGCACATGAACACATACTATATACACACGTGCATACTGAAAAAGGAACTGGAGATCATCATATTAACTAAGCTCTGCTTCCAAGAGACAAATACAGCAAGTTGACTCTCTTATGTTAGTTAGATGGAGATGATTTTTAAGACGTGAGGAAAAAAAAAGGATTATTGAGGAAAAGGGAGATAAGGGGATCAGAGAGGCTAGGTGAGGGTAAACCCAAATACATTATATGCATGCATGAAAAGGTCACAGTGAAACACACTGTTTTTCATTATAAATGTACACTAATAAAATGGGGGGGAGGAAATTATCTTGTAGCTAATAGTTTCAACTGAGATCTATATCATATTAAAAGTAGAATTTCCAGGAAGAATAAAAACCAAGGAGATGCCCTGTCTAATGTAGCAGATGGTAATAACATGTGACTGTTTAATTCAAATTAACCAAAGATAAACAGTTTGAAAATTCATTTCTCTATTCACATTCTTGCTAACCACATAAATCTAAATGTATAATACTTATTTCCATTATTACAGGAAGTTCTTTTGGAGTGCGGAAGATGGGTGGCCCTGAGAATGTATAAGCGAATATGCTCTTCTTTCTAGTAAATCTATTACTTATTTCATAAATTGCTTACTTCTGGATATTTATTCATAATATTTTACTAAATATTTACAACAAAAAAATTATAAAAGAACTAAAACTAAAATTGACAATTGACTTCTACAGCTTTTTTCATCACATATTGAATAGCTCATGATTAAAATTTTTTTAAGGAAATCCATTAAGAACTCACAAGTTCCAGTACTTTTCTTTATTTCACTTATTAGCTCTGTGTGTGTGTGTGTGCGTGTGTGTGTGTGCACATGTGTACACTGTGGCATGTATGTAGAGATGAGAAAATATCATACAGGAGTTGGTCCTCTTCTTCTGAGACAATTTGGGCTCAAGACGACATCATATTGAGTAATGAAGCATCATCTCGAACTTTTGGTAATTAGAATGGAGATGAACTAGAACATCCATTTCAATTCTATATAAATAATCCAACTATTAATCAGATTGATTTCCCCAATGAAAAGTAATTTTCAAAGCTAGTTTCAGCATGTAAAGTTCTAAATCTAGTTCAACCTTTTCAAGAAATGTGTTTTATGAACTTTCAAAAGGTTTAAAGCATTACCTAACCTAGATGAAAGTATTTACAAATGAAGTCCATCATCCATCCATTGAAGTAAATCTCATGGGGTTTCTACCTAGAATTATCTTACTAGTTAAAAGGTACACATGTCCTTGAATCCTACAGTGTTCATTTTTATAAGCTATCTAAAATTTTATGGTTCACTTCAGTGTAAAAACACATTAACCTGTCCAGCTCCAACACAAAATCATGAGTTTTACTGCAGTATTGCACAAACTGGATAAATGTTAAGCCAGGTTATCATTATGGTAAATATAAATTATACCATGCTAATTAAGTTCATAAAGCCATTTTTCAGATAAGACAAGACAGATATGGCATCCCAAATGACTGGTGGTTATTTTTTAAATCATTCTGGTTTGTTGTTGTTGTTGTGTATTCCAAATGTGAGTTTTGACAAAGTTACACTATTTTTCCAATTGAGGATGATAATTGTACCCAAAGAGAACGAAGGTTTAACCGTGATTATGAAGCAAAGGTTGGACGTTGCTAATCACAAACTCTTAAAACAAGAAATATGAGCCGGGCGGTGGTGGCGCACGCCTTTAATCCCAGCACTCGGGAGGCAGAGGCAGGCGGATCTCTGTGAGTTCGAGACCAGCCTGGTCTAC
>NC_022035.1:13677552-13710546 GCF_000317375.1 Microtus ochrogaster | reverse complement strand
ATGTTATTTAAAGTCTTCCAATGGATTCTAAAGTAGATTTTTATAATTGGTCATCTTTTCTAAATTCAGTAATCTCGAATAGCAAAATTTCCATATTGCGCATATTTGTATCTATTACTTGTTCCAATTATGAATTCTTTGATATATGTGTGCATGCTTATGTGTGTATGTGTGCATGGATATGTAGAGAAGAGATACTGATGGTAGCTATTTTCTCTCTGTGTTCTCCTTGTTTTCTAAGACAGTTTCTCATTGAGCCTTGAGCTCATCAGTTTCACTCATCTGGTTGCCAATGAACTCCAAAGATCTGTCTATCTCTGTCACCCCAGAACTGGGGTTAGAAAGACATGCCACTGTGCCTAGATTTTTACATAGGTTCCAGGGCTCTGACCTCTGCTTCTAATGTTTGTTTGGTAGGCACTTTACTGACTGATCAATCTCCCTAGTTCCATGAAGAATTACCTTTTAAATGAATTTTTCAGTGTAAACTATCTTACATCATCAAAATGTCAATTGTTCACTATGCACATATATTTACAGAAGGGTTTCTTTTGTTTGTTTCTTTTGGGCTACTTCTTAGTAATACACTACAGGTTATAAAATCATAATAGTATCATTATTGGAGTTTTATATTTACTATTTTCTGATCCTATCAACAGCTCCTTGCAGCTAATAACCCTAATTAGGAAAGTTCAAATCCTAGTAGCACTTAGCTCCATAGGTCACCAGGAAACTCTTTTCATAATCCCAATGTTTCTCTGTACTTTAATCTCACTATAATAGGATGTTTTACAAACATATAGTTTACTATAAATACCTGACCTCCTCTACATTTCTAAGACATGCCATTTTCATGTGGTCCACATATGGCTTATTCATTATAGAGAGTATAATGCTTCATGTAGAACAAACAAAAATATTTATCACCATACTTCTGAGTAATACCTGACTAAACTATTTTACACGAAAATAACTATACCGAGCCAGTTAGAAATGTATAAACAAATGAATGAATGAACAAGATAGCAAGACTCCAATTGTAAGACTAACACGATTCAGAGTTCTAAAGACCTCTGATACAAGGAATAACATCTGTGGTCAATCATTCGTGGACTCAAAATACAACACCCTGTGACCTCTTATCTCAAATTCACTTAATCATCTGAAAAATAGGGCTCATTTTGGCATTTAACTTTCATCTGTTTCAAATTAAATAAAATTGAAATTTTTACAATAGAGATGCATGAGAAATGATGCAAGTTCGTGATTAGGGAGGATAAAAGTAGAAGAACAACATAGTTCAGGGTTTTCACCATCTGGTCCCAATGTAACTTCTAATTATTTTCCATTAGTGCACAATCTATGCTATAATAAAAATGACCCATGGCTGTGTTTTAAACACCCTCTTTTCTAAGTACTTTTGTAACCCTCTCCATCTGTAAAATAATCAGCCTGACTTGTTTATTGTGAGCATCGCCTAGTATAATAATGTATATAAGGATATATAATATATACAAATCAGTGAGCACAGTGGTGGGAATGTAGAAGTAACTCTTGAAGGCAGGAAAAGTCACTACCACTATTACCATTGTTGGTTTGGTTTATATTGCTATATAGTAACTTGAGTGTTCATAAAACCTTCCTTATTACAAGAAAGGAAAAAAGGTCTTCTCAGATTTTAGTGAAAGCATGAGTCTCATTCCACAAAGCTAGATACTTCCTTACTTTTAAGTTTAAATATCAGGAATGCAGATTTCATTAAAATACAATCTGTGGGTATTGCTGAATATCATTAGAAATCATTTTACTGTTTTATTTTTTCAATCCTAGGTCTCTAAGCTATCAAGCCTCTGGTTCCTAGCCAGCCAGGTAATGTAAGGGCATAGGCTCTTTCTCATGGCAAGGGCCTCAAATTTGACTAATCTTTGGTTGGCCACTCCCAGAAGTTCTCTGACTCCATTGCGCTAGCACATCATGCAGGCAGGATTGTTGACAGAGGTTTCTGTCCCACCCAGTCCCACAGCCATTCAATCCCAAAGAAACACACAGTGGTCCACATTAATTATAAACTGGTTGGCCTATTAGCTCAGTCTTCTTATTAACTATTATATCTTAAATTAGCCCATAATTCTTGTCTATGTTGGCCATGTGTCTTGGTACCTTTTATCAGCAAGGAATTCTCAACATGCTTCTTCTATGTCTGGGTGATGACTGCAGACTGAGCCTTTCCTCTTCCCAAAATTTTCCTGTTCTGGTCACCCTACCTCTACTTCCTGCCTCGCTACTAGCCGATCAGCATTTTATTAAACCAGTACAAATGACAAATCTTTACAGACTACAAGACCATTGTCCCACTGCAGAGGATAGATTGTAGGTGGAAGGTTTGTGGCTGGATTTGTGTCCAAGTATCACTCCTGGAAGCTTTGCCAGTTTACAGAGGATGGTGGGTATACAGGGTCCTTGATTACTGGAAGTTTTCACTGTGGTTATCCTCATCGAATCCTGGGAGTTTCCACATTGCCTCGCAAAATGTCTTCCAATTCCAGTCATCTCTGCGTGTACTCTCTTAGGCTGAGTGCCCACCAGAAGATGGTCAACAGAATACAAACTTGACAGCATCTTTAAAGGTTACTTATCTTACAATATTGTCTCGGGGTTTTTCCTTTTTTATTTCATTACTTTTTAATTGTGTTTTTTATTTTATTTATATTCCTTTTCTTCTCCTTTTTACATTACAGGTACTTTGCATATATATTATGGCTTTCAGTTTAATGTTTTTATGAGATTCCAGGGTGTACAAATGAATGAGTCTCCATTTCTTGTGCCTTCTCTTGAACTCTTTCTGTTTGTTTTCTCAAATTCCCATGTGTTAGTTTTTGTTTTACCGTATTTTATTATATTTTATTATTATCCCTTAGAAGCATGTTTGTTTTCTAATGAGCAACAGAAAGGAAGTGGATCTGGAAGGGAGGGAAGTAGAGAGGATCTAGAAAGAGTAGAGGGAGAAGTAACTATAATCAAGATATATTATATGAGAAAAATATATATTTTCAATAATAAGAAGGGAGAGAAAAGGTAAAGATCTATGTTTATGTAATACAAAATACAATCTTGTCATTTTTAAAACCACAGACAGGGGATAGTAAAATATATAAAAGGCGAAATTAGTAGGTAAATATAGAAATTAAATGCAACATACACTTCCAGCACAGGATTTTCCATCCAAATTCCCCACTTTATAAGTCATACATTTTATTATTAAACAAAAATCATCATATCAACAATTTAGGATCTTGAATATAATTCTTCTACATCTTCACACCTCATTGTAAAAGAGTTGAAGAAACACATAGAGCTATTTGAAAAATAAATGTTCAATACATACATTCAAAAAATCGAACATAGTCTAATTTAGTACTTGCCTGCCCACCCTATTGTGGCTGCCAGTGGGGTACAGTACCAATTCTCCAACTCTCATGGTCTCAGGGCCAACTATCTCACATGCCACAGGTCACAAGGAGCAGAGGAGGGGGGAAATCATCTCGTTCTGGCACACTCCACCCTATGACAGATTAAAGGTGGGGCCAAATTTCCTATATATCAGCTGAATCACCTGGGCTTTTGTCAATGGGGTCAGCTCTACCATGCTGCCCAGACTAGGTGCGGGCCCACTCTCTCGAGTGCTGCAGGCAGTGAAGAACAGATTCAACTCCCCCATTCTCGTGAGCCCTGGACCAGCTTTTCTGGCACTGCAAAGTTGGCAAGGGGCAAAGGGTGAGGAGCAAAGGGATTATGGCTGTCTCTTCCATGCCACTGTGTGAAAGACCGTGGGGCTAACTCTCCCATTCTTGCACATTCGTTCAGGGCTAGCTCACCTGAAGCTCCATCAACAGGGACGCTTTACTGTGCTGCTCTGGGAAGGTGCAGGGCTTCCTCTCCAGAGAGCAGTAATTGGTGAGAGGCAGGACTAGCCCTATCCTCGTTGCTTTGGGTGGTAATAGGAGTTATGAAAATTAACACAAGACTGTGGCTGCAGCAGTACCAGGAACACAAACATGGCCCCTGGCAGCAGCCCAAGCTCAGATGTCAATATGGTCCCTGTTGGTAGTGCATGTCACTTAGATCAGCATGGCCTCAACAACAGTGAGGTCCTGAAACCCTGACATGCCCCCAAGTATGGGCCCAGATCCCAGGCTTCCATACTGCCTTTTGTAGGTGGAGGCTATTCATTCAGCCACCAAGACTTCAAATAACCACACAGAAACTGTATTAATTGCAATCGTGCTTGGCTAGTTAATCTAGTGTATTTTTAAAAAGCTCTTACATCTTAAATTTCTATTATTTTATATTTGACCATGAGGCTCGAGGGTTTCCCCTGGCATCTCCCTGACTATGCCTACTCTTTCTGTATATATCTCTTCCAGCCTGGTTATATTCTCTTAAGCTGTTGGCCAAAAGCAGTTTCTTTATTAACCAATAAAAGCCACACATATACAGAACTACCAGCCGTCAATGATGACAGGCATCTCAGACATCAGCACAGGTCCTGTCTGTGGCAGAGCCATAGTCATGGCCCTTGCTGCAGCTCATGCCCCTAAGAGCTACTCTGGCTCCAGGTAGCAGTGGATGTTACTTAGGTCTGTATGAGCCCAGCAACTGCTCAGCCCCAGGGAAACAAGAAGGCCACAGGTGGAGGGCCAGATCCTAAAAATCATCGTGACTTTTGGTGGCAACATTGGCCAAGATATCAGCACAGACTTAAGCTGCAGTTGAAATATGGACCCAGAAATGGTCCTTGGCAACAGCCCAGGCCCAGAAGTCATCGTGACCATAGCTGGTATTGCAGATTGCCCAGATTGGCATGACCAAAGTGGAGGTATGGCTCCCAAATGCCAACATGTCCCCGGGTGGCATTCCAGACCTCGGGTATCTGCTGAGCTTTCCATGGTGCCAGGATCCACAGAAATCGACACTGACCTAACTGTGGTAGAGACACAGACATGGCCTATGTATACAGTTCAGGACTGGACAACATCATTGCCCCAAGTAGGAGTATGGGCCACCCAGTTTTATAAGGTCCCATGGCTGCTTAACCCTCTAAAATCAAAATGGCCTCACGCGTTGGCTGGTAATTCAGGACTCTGCATGACCTTTGGGGTCAACAAAAGCTGTGGACATCAACTCTGAGCCCAACTGAGCAAAACCATAGCCCCAGGCATGGCCCCTGGCAGCAATCTGAGTCTGATGCCCCCATGGTCCTGGGTAGGAATGCAGGAATTCTGGATTGCCATGGCCCCTGTGGAGTCACATCCCTTAAGGCATCACCTTGATCACAGGTAATGGCCCAGACTTCAGGTGTCCTCAGGGGCCTCAGAGGTAACAGGAGCCACAGACATCAACACAGACCCCCTCAGCTGCATCAGGGTCACAGATCAAGTCACAGCCTTTAGCAGTAGCCCAGACCCACCCAGATTCTGACATCTGGCGCTGAGTAGCAGCCAGGTCATTTTCGTCAGTCCCTCCTTGTCTTTCCCACCTCCTTCACGTCCTTAGATCTGCCTTTCTTCCTAGCACATGAAACACGAATCCTTCTCTCTCTGTCTCTCTCTCTCTCTCCGTCTCTCTCCCTCTCTCCCTCTCTCCCTCTCTCCCTCTCTCCCTCTCTCTCATTTCACTATCCTGTGTTCATAATTGTGCCCAACTGCCTGGCACCAGAGGCACCAGACAGGTTCTTGGGTAAAATTCTTCCAACCTCAAGTCTAAAGACCTGGGATGGAACTGTTCTTGTCCTCCAGAGTTCACCAGGCCTAAAAACCTACATTTCCTCTTAGAGAACAATAATTAACACGTACTTAGTTGCAAAATGCAAAAGATGAAATTAAGTAGAATGCAGAAGACACTGACGTCACTGAGCCTTTTGTTCTTTTACTTATCTCTGGCAGACAATATGGCAAGGGATTGTGGGTGGATTAGAAGCAGTCACCTTTTAGCTGTAGTATTTTGTTTCCTTAGCTCATTGCAAAGGGATAAAAAATATGGTATTTGAAAATTTTTCTGAATAAGTTAGAAGCGAGGTTCTCTGTTTGGAGCAGTCATTCTCGAATTAGCGTGAGTCTTTATGCATAATATCTTGCATCTTGTAATTGTTTCCATGCAAATGAGGTCAGTGTTTGGTCCTGAGTGGAGACTTTTCACAGAGCAGGAACTCTGTGCTACCACTGAACTGTGGGTTATCTTGGTTGGTGTGCCACAGCAAGAGACCTTTTACAGCTTCTACACAAAGAAGTCCAGTTTTTCTGTCCAAAGATCCTTTCTGAAGCAGGTTTGCCTTTCTGATCTCTCAGTCATGGCCTCCACAGTGACTATATATAGGTATCATAGATTCTGCCTTTAAGTCTGGTCATAGGTGTCCCAGGAGAACGTTGAATATGACCCAACACATTTGTAGATTACAATGGCATTTCATAGTATCAGTTTGGGTAGCTATGCAAGTGGGATCTTTTGTATGTCTCTGATGTCTGACATTTTCATCCACCGTATTGTAGACCTTTAGATCCTATGAGTGATTACTTGGAAAACACGTAGAGGAAAAATTCCAACAGCAGTGGTATTTTCAGCTTCAGTCCATCTCTTGGTACTTGTCTTATACACAATGGGTGCACCCACATGTCTAGGTGCTTCAGAGGCTACCCATAGGAACCAATAGTCCATCTGGCTACTCTGACTGCTGACGGGCAGCATGTGTTTCCTCTAGCAATCTCTGAATTCACCAACTCATTTTCCCTTGTATTCAGGTTCTTGGATGAAAAACAAACCATTGTAAGATGTAACTTGCCATATAATTCTCACAAACTTGAGAGTTAACAGATAGAATTCTGTTTCGTCCAAAAGGAAACGTCAAATGTTCAAGAGGAAAAATGACTTAGAACGACAGAGTCTTGGTGTGTGAGATTCATTTCCATGTGTACATCAACTCCTCAAGATACCAGTGATGGAGAAGTTGGAGCCCAGGGACCTCCCAAGGGCATTGTCAAACCCCAACATTATTTCTTGCTGGACAACCGTCACTAAACATGATCTATCAATTTCATTTCAAATTCAGGGCTCTTTCTACGTGTCTTTCTTTTGATCTAGGAAGTAAAAATAATTAGGGTATCCTCATTTGATCAAAATAAGGTGATCAAAGAAATAAAAATTACATTTTATGCTTATCGAAAAGTAAAAAGGAGTGTGATGACTGGTAATCAGGAAAAAATACCGATAATAATAATTTACCATTATTTGGCACCATGAGCAATGCATCCTAATGATGAGAAGCTGCAGGGTTTTTTTTTTTTCTGATATGAAAATGGCAGGACAAGGAGTTAGCCATTGAGATGGTAACGCATGGCTTTGTAACAGGAAGGAGGAAATGTGGCTTTAACTGAAGAGTATTTATGCTAAGAGAAAAACAGTCACTGAGCCCTGAAAGTGAGAAAAATTAAATAAAACCATGTTCTAAATAGTACAGGAAGAAATAACCTCGGATGTTTGTGTAACTAAAAGAAAATTACAAGCAAAGTAATTTTAATATTCTTTTTAACCCTTCCAGCACAGAAACCACATGTTTAAGGACTGAATGCTGCTTATTCTGATTCCATGCGTAAATGCTTATTAGGGTTACAATTATGGTTGTTCATTAATTTGAAGAAAATCTTACTAATTCCTCCTTAGGTTAAAAAAATCTATTGAAAGATTATAGATTTAATTACTACTGCAGTTATGAAATCATTTCTCCTAATTAATCTCTAAATTATAGAAAGATGTGAAAGAAGTGTACTAATATGTCCAGCCTAAAAATAAAGAGAAAATTAAATGAAAGTGTATACTTGCAGTGATTAATTTCAGAGAACAGTATAAATTATGCTTTGGTCCAAATGAGATAGTCTTTACCAATATTTTTCCAAGTGTTGTGAACTGAAAACAAATTTTCTAGAATACAGAACAGATAAAATATAATTTTAATACTGACTGTTAGAGCAACATTTCCTAGTACTTATTCAACTACCTATCCATGGATTTAGCAAATCTGAAAAGCTGACTGGCAGACATAATAGAACATTTGCCCACATAAAGGCAGGCCTTCTGAAATTCAGCATATCAAAAGTATACAGTCAGAACAGAGATAAGATTTTAGAAGTTATAAAGAAATTGTATTAAACACAGACATAAAATTTCAATGCCTACATCCAGTGACAGGAAGCTCTGCAGACCTGATTTATAGGATAAAGCACTCTTTTTAGTTATTCAGTGAGACTGGCTTATTTTACCTGTCTCTCAAGTCAATTGAGCTTTGTCTCCTACAATTCTCACACACAGTTCCCCGAACTCCATGTCTTCCTCTCCACCTCCCAATTCTTAACACTTTTACATCTCAAACAGGAGTCAGGTTTCCGTTCATTTCCCACTAGGTAATTCTACATTTAGCTAAAAGTTGAGAAACCATTAGTTCATAGCAGAAAAATGTACTCCACACCAGAGAAGATAATTCAGTTTATATAGTCTCTTCCATGTAAGGATGGCTACCTAAGTTCCAACCTCGGTATCCATGAAAGAAACTCATGTACTGAAACACAGACCTATAATCTTAGCCTGGAGAAACAAAGACAGTAAGATCACTGAGGCTTGCTGACCAGCCAGTCTAGTAGAATTGTGAGTATCATTTCAGTGAAAGATAATGTCTCAAAGAATAAGGTCAAGAGGAAAATATTTGACAACTACCTGCAGCCTACACACACAGGTACCGATGCATCCACACACTTATGTGCATGTGTGTGAATACATGCATATACATACAACAAAAGCTACAGTTCCATTTTTCAAAATGATAATAAAAGTATCTTATAGTATGGAGCAGGCCAAAGAGATAAAATGTTCATTACATAGGAAATTTAAGTAAAAATGCTCAAAATCAAAAGGTTTTAGAAGAAAGTTTTGTTTTTGGTTTTTGTTTTCAATACATCTGGACCACAGTTTCTCTTCCATCCACTCTTCCTGGTCTTCATGCCCTCCACCTACTCCGATCTAATCCTCCTCTGTTTTGCTTCATAAAATGGCAGGCCTCCCAGGGATATCAACAGAATACAGCTTAACAGGTTACAATAAGTTCAAGGCTGAACAAGACAACCTCGTAGGAGGAAAAGGGTCCCAAGAGCATATGAAAGAGTCAGAGACATCCCCACTCTTACTATTAGAAATCCCACAAAAACACCAAGCAAACAATCATTACATATATGCAGAGGACCTAGAGCTGACCCATGCAGGCTCTGTGGTTGTCACTTCTGTCTCTGTGAGCCCCTATGAGCCCTGCTTAGTTGATGTCTGTAGGCTATGTTCTTCTGGTGTTCCCCCACCCGTCTGGCTCCTATAATTCTTCCTCCTCCTTTTTTCGGATGGTTCCCTGAGATCCAAGTGGAAGAACCCAATGGAAATCTCCAATATCAGCACTCTGTCTAATGTTTAACTGTGGGTCTCTGCATCTGCATCCATCAGCTGCCAGAGGAAATCTCTCTGACAACTGAAAAAGGCATCAATCTATGAGTATAGCAGAATATCACTAAGAATCATTTTACTGATTTTTTTTATATCCTAGGACTTTGGGCTTTCTATCCTCCAGCTCCTGGTCATCCAGGCAGAGTAAAGCACAGACACCCTCTTTCATTCATTGGTTGGTCACTTCCACAAGTTCTGTGCCTCCATTGCTCCAGCACATTTAGTAGGCAGAATAGATTGTAAGTTCAAGGTTTTATAGCTGGGTTAGGACAAGTCTCACCACTGGACGTCTTGCCAGGTTTTAGAGGATGGCTGGTTCAGGCTCCATATCCTCCGTGACTAGAAGTCCTCACTAGGATCTTCCTCAAAGAATCCGAGGAGTTTCTACTACAGTAAATTTCCACATAAACCCACAAAATGCCCTCCAATTCCTGTCTTCTCCCCCATACTCTCTCACTTCATTGCTCTGATTAGCACAGTAGGCAGCACATGTAATTCAAGCTTTTAAATTTCACTCTTCAATCTCTTTCTTCTCCCTGCCTTCTATCTCATTACAAAATTCATAAATTATATTATAGATTCTTCCTATAGACTTCCTCTAACTCTTCTCCTTGTCTTTGATATTCTCTTCTATCCTGCACAATACAGACAGGATCAAATATTCTAACAAAACTAGGCTTCATATTCCTCTACATTCCCACTTGATTCTACATTTAAAATCTGCATTGGTTGCCCCATTATATTTTTGAGCCAAGCAATCAAATTCTATACATAACAGCTGTGGCCTTGTATCTTCTGGTCTAACAGAAGTAGCAAATCTCACAGCATCAACAGTCTCACATCCACACTCCATCAGACAAGATACCCTGCTCAGAAACACCGGGTACTTCTGGAGATTCATTCTCTGCCACTGCAAGTTTTAGCCCTACAGAGAAGTTTATTTTTACCTTTCAAGACTGCCTCACACAATGGTGTTGTTGACCTGAGTTTACCTTTTATAGGCATCCTTATGACAGCGTTTTACCAAAATTTAAGTGCAAGCAGTGTTCAACATAGTGCCATTTGTGGCCCTTTGATGATGTTCTTACCACCTTCAACCTGAACTTCTTTCTATTTTGAAACTAATATGGTATGTACTCACCCATAAGTGGATACTAGTCATAAACAAAGGGCAACAAGCCTATAGCTCGGGATCCTAGAGAAATTAAATAATAAGGTGAACTCAAAGAAAAACATGTATAGACCCACCTGGAAATTGGAATCAGATAAAAATTTGGGAGCATGGGTTGGGGATAGAGGGGAGGAGAAGGGGGTGGAGGAGAACTTGAGGGAATGGGACTTGCAAATATTTTAAGGCAAATGTTTTCCTTGTGATTTCATGCACGTTTCTCATTAGATATTGTCTGCTTATTTAGCTGGCCATGACATGTGGATTGTCTTTGTCATTTTACCAATCACACAATCTATCCCCTTCCATTCCAAAAAAAAAAAAAAGTATCACTCATCTTCTGCTTCAGAATCCTCCAGTACAAGTCTCTGAAGAAGGTGTCATTCCTAATAGTATTTTTCCTTAGGAAAATCTACATTTACCAAATTTTTATAATCTTAGGGAATAGTATGGAATCTTCCCTGCAAAAGCAGTATCAAGACTTTCAGTAAGAACACAGTTAACTTAATCCTCCAAAGTACAAATCAGTATTTCATTTGAATATTAACTTAAATTTTAAAATAAAAAATTGACAAACAGGGCTGGAGAGATGGCTCAGAGGTTAAGAGCACTGGCTGCTCTTCCAGAGGTCCTGAGTTCAATTCCCAGCGACCACATGGTGGCTCACAACCATCTGTGCTGAGATCTGGCGCCCTCCTCAGGAGTGCGGGCATACATCGAGGCAGAATGTTGTATACATAATAAATAAATAAATCTTTAAAAAAAACCGTTGTGAGGACTGTGGGACACGAATTGCCAGCATTCAGTTCCACTGCCCTTCCCATAAAAAAAAAAAAAAAACTGACAAACAACTAAGCATTGTCAGGCTAAGGGACGGAACACATAAACAGGCATACTCTTGGCTAGTGCACCCTTTGCATTACACTGAATGAGGAAGAACAAATATGGGAAGAGAAAGACACATTGACTTACAGAGATTAGTGGATTCCCTCGCTGCTTCTGCTGCACCTGCTGCCTGTTTGTACATTAGTGATTTCTGCTGCTATAGTTATCTTTCTCATCTCTGAAAGGTAAAAGCACCAGGTGGCACATTTGTAGTCATCCAAAGTAGAGGGGGAGATGCAGTCTTTATATTCTGTGCTCAGGGATAGGATGGATGGCCAAGCACTACTACCGAGACCTTTTTCTATTATGTTACTGCTTAAAGCAGCCTGGAGCAATATTTTATATCTTTACAGATTATTCCATAAGCTTTCTTTCTCAAAACAATGTATACATTTTAACACATAGAGAAATAATTAATAGAGTCGACTAGTAAGCTAATATAGAGAAAAATACAGCAGTAAAAAAATATTTACTATAAAAGGCAGCGAAGAAAACATTGTATTACTACTAAAACAAACAATGATAAATTAAAAACAATATTTTAATTCCACTAAAAATGGATGGGTGAAGTACTGTAATTAAGAGACAAAAAAAATCACCTAAACAACAATCACAAAACAAATTTAAAAAGGAATTTTCTTAAATCATAAATGTAAGTAAAAATGAAAGGACTACAGCTAAGGTGGCCAAGAGAAAAATTTATGAGTGGTTACTTTGGAAAATCAGAACAGTCTCAAATAAAGAACACAATAATACTTATTTTTATAAGAACATAACAAACCACAATGTAGGAGATTGAAAGAAAAAAAAAAACAGAAAAGATCAAGACAGAAACTAATGAAACGCAAAAGAACAACACATATAACAAAGGGGAAAAAATAGATATTTAAAAGAGAAAAGAAAAAAAAAGGTTAGCAATTCCCTACCCAGTCTGACCAAAAGAACTCAAATTAATAAAACTGTGGATGTAAAGGCAGAGATTACAATAAATTTCAGTGACACACATAGAATCACTAGAGAATACTTGAAAATATACTACCTAAGCCTGCCCAATCCACAAGAAACGGATGCGTTCCTATGTACATATGACCATTAAAGTTAAAAGAACAACAATTTAAAAGGACCCATAGTAACCAGTCATATAGAAACAATAACACAAAGTCTTCCAAGAAAGAAAATTCTGAAGCCAGATAGATTCATCATAGAATTCCACCAAACCTCTAAAGACCTCAAAACTCATCAACAATATTGTAAACTAAAAAGAAAGGGCACATACCAGACCTACTATATGAAGCCAGTGCATCCTGAAAGCAAAACTAGATAAGGATAGACAAAAAAGAAAAACAAAAGAAAAAATATTAATACAGACACAAAAATTCTCAATAAAATAATTTAAAAGTTGAAGTCAAGCACATATCATATCATTATCATGACCAAGTCAGTTTTATCCTGGGGACAAGGGAAGTTCAACATTTATAAATATTTAAGTGTGGTACAGCATATGAACAGACCCAAAGGAAGACTCACTTGATCATCTTCAAAAGCAAATCAAAGCCTTTGACACGGTGCAACATCTCTTCAAAACAATGAAGACACCAACCTGTTTCAACGAAATTGCAAGGATGTTTAAGCAGGAGGCAGTACTTCCTCTTTGATCATTCCCTACTTCTTAACGTGCTTTCCTGAGGATATCATTGGAGGACCATTTCCAGAGTGGGGTAGAATATCCGAACTTGAGGACTCCTAGTGTTCTCCTTCGGTCCTAGGACTTTACATTTGGACAAGTCAGTGATAGCTAATTGGATTTCCTACATTTTCTATAGAGAGTCTCTATGAATAGTTTTACTATTGAAAATTTGAAAATCTCTCATATAAAAATGTTATATTAAACTATAATATTAAACTCACTAATGTTATATGTACTTAATGTATCTGTCTATGTAAAGACAGTTTGCCAGGAAACTATTAAGTCTTATAAGCCTACTCAGTTTACTGCATACTATCTTTAAAAATCACAGAAGACTTACCACAACTTCCAGCAAAACAAAGGATTATTTATCAATCTTTAGAAGTTTTCTTCTCAGAGCTGTTTTAAGACTTTTACACTTTCTTTATTTGGGGTGGGGGACTAAGGTATGCAGGACAGAGGACAACATTTGGAATTCTGGTCTCTGTTTCTACCATGTGCTTCCAGGATCAAATTCAAGTCATTACCTTTCCTCAAAGAGCTCTCTCACTGGCTCAGGGCTATTTCAAACAAAGGAATCTGTAGGAAAGAACACTGATGCAATGAGCAAATCTTAAACCTTGGGAAAT
Organism: Microtus ochrogaster; assembly: GCF_000317375.1. NCBI lineage: Eukaryota > Metazoa > Chordata > Mammalia > Rodentia > Cricetidae > Microtus > Microtus ochrogaster. The sequence goes on along the minus strand of NC_022035.1, from coordinate 13,696,646 downwards.
AAAGCTAATTTTAAAAAGTAAAATTTCAAATTAAAATACAAAATAATGGGCTTCGTTATGAGATTTTCATACATATGTATCATCATACTTTGTTCTCATTTATTTCCACTTTCATATTCCCAAAACTAAACAAAAAAAATAGTGCCAATAAATTTTTAAAAACAGCCCATCAGATTCGGAATTGGGAAACTTAAAAAAAAATACTTTTGCTCATTCACTGTAAAATTCACAAGCCTTCCCAGTAAGAAATCGTTCTGCACACTTAGAGGTTAATAAAGAAAAAGGCTCCTTAGGAACGTGTATCCTACCCTGGCTAGTGCTCAAAGAAGAACCAATCACAAATAGAATGTTTTACTAATTTACATGTACCACAGGTCTATGTATTCCATATAAGGGTATTATCCTTAAATCTATTAGGTCCCAGTCCCACATCACAGTGGACAATTTAACAGACAGGAAACTGCAAGTCTGGCCACTAAGCAGAAAGGAAAGTTACACAACAGAGAGAGTATCAGAACAATTTCCCACGTAGACCAGAGTTGCTATTTTCCAATAGACGTTACCCAGAGTCATCCTGCACACCCAGGAGATTTATGCGTTTCCTGATTAGAGCACATGGCAGTTAAGGGCAGACAAGGACTTATTGATAATAAGGACCCTGTGCTGCCCCTTTAAGCCTTCTGTTTAAGGCCTTTTCTTGGGTATAGGGAGGAACTAAATGGTTGAATGCAGATCAGGGTTGTCTCTTTTAGTTATGGGAATGGAGTCTGATATTGGTAGATAAACATTAGCAGAGACTCTCTCAGCAATCATAAACTTCAATTATGCTGCAAAAGTTTCTTTCTTACACTTGCTAAAAAGCATAGTTTGTTCTATAACTAGTATATGCTTATCTTCCAGTCATATTGGAGGCAGCACTCCTGTATCTAAATTCTAGGGTGTATAACTTAATATTACCTAAGCAAGTTGGCTGGTAAGTCCTTTGTAGTACCAATTTTATTACTTCAAGTGTGTCACATTCACTTTGACAACTTAAGAACAGTGATTGTTCACAACTCTATTGAATGAGATTACATGGAAATACTTGCTTCATGCCTTGTCATCACCATCACTGCCATCAATTATAACTCATTACACTGACTCTAAGGAAAAAAAAAAAAACCCTGCTCTGAATGCCGATACAGCTGGAAAACATTGGGTGGATTTGGCATGCCGAACATAGACCTCATTTCTGCTGCCTTCTATTGAAGAAGTTTTATAGCAAGATGTAATGTAATAGATGTACTTAACATAGCCATAAAGAAGACTTAAATCAGAGTTTTTTTATCTTTTGGAATAAAGTCTTTTGGGAATTAAAGAAGTACTTTTTATAGTAGGCTTTTAAGAAATTTCTTTAGAATGAATAGGCTTTTTTTGTTTGTTTGTTTTTTGTTTTTCGAGACAGGGTTTCCCTGTGGCTTTGGAGCCTGTCCTGGAACTAGCTCTTGTAGACCAGGCTGGTCTCGAACTCACAGAGATCCACCTGCCTCTGCCTCCCGAGTGCTGGGATTAAAGGCGTGCGCCACCACCGCCAAGCATGAATAGGCTTTTTTATTAGCAAATTAAACGTGTTAAATACAAAGTTTATTGTCTTTAAATGCAGGAAAATCTGTTTGGATACATCTTTTAAAATATTAGCCTTTGAAGAATTCTTGCTTGCTTACATTTAAGAAAATTACTTTAAAATGCTGATATTTCAAATTTTTAAACTTTAACTTATTTTACACTTAAAAAATCTAAAATATTCAACTTCCCAAACTTATTCTTAAACTCTGTTAACTCATTTGAATTCTCAGGTGTGATAGAACAGGAACATTACATATGCCATATGCAAATATTCACAAAGAACAGATACATGAATAAACTAAGTCTGTAATCATTTCTATTTAATCTAACATTTGCTCCCTTGTTGGAGGCTGCTTGTTTGTTCCTGGCTGCCCGTACCATGAAATAATCACTCAGAAACTATATTAATTGAATCACTGCTTGACCAATCACTTAAGCATCATTCTGGCTAACTCTTATATCCTAATCTAACCCATTTCCATTAATCTGTGTATTGCATGTGACTGTGTAAAGTTCCATACAGCATCCAGCGTGGCTTCTGTGGTGGGGTTACATGGCTTCTTCTCTTTGACTCCGCCTACTCTCTCTCTTTCTCTCTCTCATATATATGAGAGAGCGATATATATATATATATATATATATATATATATATATATATATGAGAGAGAGCGCAAGAGAGAGAGAGTGAGCCTGGTTATATTCATTGGCTAAAAGCAGTTTATTTATTCATTACCAGTAAAAGCAACACATATACAGAGGTACTTCCCACACCATTGCCCCTTTTCTGTTTAAATAAAAAGGAATCTTTTAACTTAACATAGTAAAATTATGTATAACAAAACAGGTATCAAGCAAGAATTACAGTTACAATATTTATATCTACTTTATCTTTTAACATAATTAAGGAAAACTACAATTATCTATTCTTCAACTCCAGCAAAGACTCCAGAAGGATATATTACCTAAGTAAACAATAGGTATATTGTAAGCTACTTTCAAAACTCTAGAATTGGCAGAGTCATCTCACTGCCTGGACAGTCACCCAAGTTCCTCTGTAATGTTGAAGAATCCATCTTCAGCCCACAGGCCCATAGTATCTGGCAGACTTTCCATAAAGCAGGAAATGTCAAAGACAGTTCCACCTATATTGGCAGTTTGTCAGGCACTTTCTTCTGTGGCGTGCAGAATGTCTGGCAGTCTCTTTCATGAAGCAGTAATTCTGAAAGACTGTTTCACACTTAGGCAACTTTAGCAATCATTGTTCTGTTCGTTCTGCATGTCCAGTTCATACAGCATAACATCAAGCAGTCCAGGCAAGAGCAGTTTCTTGCCCAAATGGGTAGCAAACTCCATGTGGAGCCTCTGCAATGACCATCATCCTCTTGAAGTAGATTGGTGCTGCCAGGAGCAGATGTGTCTCATCTTTATGAAAAATCTTAAGATCTTAAACATTTTAAGACCATATTCTGAAGGTCCCTGAAAAATTTGAAGACTATCTATCTAACTGAAAAATGTCTTTATATATCTAGAAAACCTAACTAACATGACTGCACACTTGACTATTATAGCTATTATAGATGATTATCTATTAATCTATGTTTCTTAATTATACAATACATTTTTAAATGAACTGCACAATAACAATACCTTAATCAAGAGCAGAAATATACAAAACACAAAGTTGAGCTTAAATTTGTATCAATAAACCAAGATCCATACCAATGCAAAGTATTCATATCTATACCATATCTTTCTTTAAATGTAAATAAATATTTATAAACAATCATTTAGGGAATTTGGGTGTAGTTCTCTACAAGCTGTTTCCTGCTTTTTGTTGGGTGAAGTATTTTTGGCCATGTTCTGAGTGACCTATCAAGGGGGAGAGGGGTCTTGGTCCATCAAACCACATTATTCTGGAAGGATTCCAAATGTTCTTAATTTCTTTGGAAACAAAAGAAGAATCTCTTTTCCAAAGCAACAGATCCTTAGCCTGAATGCTGAAGTAATGATACTTTTAAAAAATATATGCTGGTTTAGCTTAGCAGCCCATAGAATGAAATGTCTCTCTGTATTTACCTCCTTCACAGTCAAAAAAAAAAAAAGAAAACACAATAATATAATATTCCAGACTCTCTGCATATATGCCATTTTATATGACTTATTTTTCTTAATCTATTACTTTTTCTACAAGTTTAATATTTATTTTATTATCTTTACTCCTTTAATCTATGGCTGTACTCTTTTATATTAAATTTACTGTCTCTCTCTTCATTTTCTTCTCTCTCCCAAGCCTATGTACATTTTTTAAACACATTGTGTCTCATTTAGAGTGTAGTGAGGAGTGGCGGGCTGCATTCCCACCCGGCTCCCAAACAGCTAGCTTTATTCCCGAAATAACAACACACAAATTGTATTCTTTTAAACACTGCTTGGCCCATTAGCTCTAGCCTCTTACTGGCTAACTCTCACATCTTGATTAACCCATTTCTATTAATGTGTGTAGCACCACGAGGTGGTGGCTTACCGGAAAGATCTTAACCTGCGTCCATCTTGGAGAGGAGACCTATAGCGTCTGCCTCACTTCCCTTCTTCCCAGCATTCTGTTCTGTCTACTCCACCTATTTAAGCTGCTGTCCTATCAAAAAGGCCAAGGCAGTTTCTTTATTAACCAATGAAAGTAACAAATAGACAGAAGACCCACCTACATCATTAGAGGTCTTTTATGTCCGAATCTGTCTTATCATGTATCTGTAATCCTTTTCTGTCCAGGAGCACTACTAAAATGGTAAGTGGCCTTACTAGGACTAAGGCTGCTTTATTTTTTGGCTCAACCTAGTTGAACATGGTAGAGACATGTTCACTGCCTCTGGAAGCCACATAAATCACCCCAGTTCCAAGTATGACTATATAGAGTCATTAATCACTTTGTAACACACTGCTTAAAAACCCCGTTCATGTGCTTGGCCTCCTGACAGAGCTAGAGTTCATGCTGGCAGTGCAGCCCAGAAAGCTGTTTTTTTTTTAATTTATTTATTTATTAAGGATTTCTGCCTCCTCCCCGCCACCGCCTCCCATTTCCCCCCCCCCTCCCCCGATCAAGTCCCTCTCCCTCATCAGCTTGAAGAGCAATCAGGGTTCCCTGACCTGTGGGAAGTCCAAGGACCACCCACCTCCATCCAGGTTTAGTAAGTTGAGCATCCAAACTGCCTAGGCTCCCCCAAAGCCAGTATGTGCAGTAGGATCAAAAACCCATTGCCATTGTTCTTGAGAGACCCACATTGGAGCACCGGACAGAAATCTCAAGGTCCAAATCAGGAGCAGAAGGAGGGGAGCACGAGCAAGGAACTCAGGACCGCGAGGGGTACACCCACACACTGAGACAATGGGGATGATCTTTCGGCAATTCACCAAGGCCAGCTAGCCTGGGTCTGAAAAAGCATGGGATAAAACCGGACTTACATAGCAGACAATGAGGACTACTGAGAACTCAAGAAAGCTGTTTTTTTGTTTGTTTGTTTTGTTTTTGTTTTTACTACTAGTACCGAATCCGGAAGACCTCTCTTAAAGGAGCAGCATTAAAAAACTCTCCCTCAAGATCTGTTCCACGGCGCTAAAGAGAATTTGTTATGTTATACTTTCTAATTGTAGAGAAATCCATTGGTGCCTTTTTCCAATGTTGAGTGAGTTTCTGTATAAATATGACAAAGCAGAAGCTTAAAACTTTCACTATTTATAAACAAGAGAATATTAACAGTATACCTAACTTTTACTATGATATCATACCAGCCTATTTTAGAACATTTCTCTAAATGTTCTCTAAATAGCCAGAGGTTATTTTCTGCTTCTTTGAAACAAGTGGCATCACCTAAAGACAATTGCTGTTTCTTGATTGGAAAAAGAAGCTATTCACTGGACTACAATGAGCCCAAATTGAGAATGCCATCAGAAAACATCAGTGCATTGTGTGGTCTCCCAAAGCAAAGCATCAGACATCCTATATACAGATCATGTTGCAGATAAGAAACTTGTTCCAGAGTAAGAAAGGTCAAATTCCCAAGCCAACTTAATCTATTATTTATAAGCAATAAAACTTTTGATAAGTTGATGATATAAACAACAACTAACACCCAAAAGTGTGATAATGGAAGCTGCAATAAACCATTCCAGGCATATGGATTTGTAGGCTTTCTAGAGCCTATGAAACAAGAAAATAAGCTATGCTTTATATTTAAAAAAATGTTAATACTCTTAACAGGAAGTCAGAGCATGCCAGCAAGAAGACTATAGAGATTGTCATTGCTAAAAACCAAATTAGGAGTGCACTTTTCCTAAGGAAAGAAATTAGAAGTTGCTTCATAGGACTTTCATAATTTGGGCACAAAAGAACTGAGGAGCAAGAGCTACCCTGTGGGTAGCCAGATGAGAACCTTTTTGAGGTTACCTCACAGATTCTATACTGGCTAGTAGCTGGTATGGTGGTTCACTCATTCAAAAATAAAACTCCTTTCTTTGGTCCATAAACCTCCTGTGGATCAAGAATGAGGCTTATAGATAGAGGTGAGGAAATGGGTAAAATGACACCAAGATGAGCTAGACTAAGGGCTTTTATTTAAAGAATGTAACCATTTCTAGTGTATCTCTGTTTTCAGATAAACAACCTAAAATTGCTTATTACCAAAGAGAAAATTCAAAGGACAAGCAGATCAAACAGGTAAGAAGCAAAAGTAAGGACCAGAAAGGAAAAGAGAGAGAGAGAAGTGTGAGTGCGTGCTGAGAAGGGTGGGCCCCTGACTAACAAAAAGATGATTTAGAGGCTGCTTTGCGATCAGTCAAATTTTGCACCCAAAAGCAAACCCAGTCTACACATCAAACAATGCAAAAACAGTTCAGCTCTTTCAATACCCTCACTTAATTATAATTTTGGATTCCCATTGTCCACACTGCTAAAAAATTCAGCCAGTCCCTCTTGGGATTCCTCACTACCCCATCAAAGTTGCCTATGGATGTAGTTCGCTGTGGTTACTGGCTGCTTCTCTGAATCTGGCCAGACACTTTTTTAGTCTTTTCCTCTATTCTTTGTGAATTCTATACTTGGTACATTAAAATGTTTATGGAAAATAACAATCAGTTTGACGTGCCTACTACCTCCCTGAAATACCAATTTGCCCATAGACTTCTACCCTCTGCCCAGTCTCTGGGATCTTTTCCTAAACCATTGTATTCAATCACTTTATCCTCCAGTACATCTCCTTTGTATACCACCTTCAAAAGGTTTAGGTTTTTGTCAAAGGAAATAATATTTGAGTTCAGGACCTTTCACTTTCCACATATGCTAATCTATGTAATAAGGAATGACCAAACCTAAGAGATTACTAATGCTGAGAGCAAAGAACATGTTAGCGAAGACATGTACTATAATAATTTTAGAGATTTTTCTTTTACATATTGTGTATTTAGAAACATAGTAAATATGTTTAACGTGTAGGTATAACTTCAGTATGTGAGCTCCACCAGGTGGTAAGAGCAGATATAGTCAATATTAGAATTTCAGTGTTCCAGTCACTGACATGTTGAACTGCAGGATGTTCAAACCTGTGACTTCGTCTCAAATCATCAGTGTAATTTTGCTCCCTTAAGAGGAATTGTTGACCTCCAGAGGGCCAGTCTGGATGTCACTAAATCAAATTAGTGATTTACTGACAACTGTTATCTTTGATGTCACTGTATTAAGTCTTCTCAAGTGACACTGGAAATCTACTATTTCATAGTTGACAAAATACTCACTGCTTTTCAGATCATTGAGGACGTGACCTTGGAGTAGGAAATGTGTATAATTTCTTTGGGAAAAAGTAAAGAAACGAGTCTTCTGTGCAATATATCCAAGAGAGATAGAAAATGGATTTCTGGGTTTCTCGTCATTAGAAATACAGCATTGTCATTGGTCACCCAGGTAACCATCCTGGGATTTCAGAAGACATGCTTCCATTGCACTTACTTCCTCCAACGCCACAAGAACCAGCAGCCCTTCAGCCCTGTTCCACAAAGACTCTCAGGGTAACGCGTGGGTGGAAAGTAGGAAAACGCCTCTGAGAGTATTACACAGTTTTATGTATACTTCCCTGCTAGACCATGCTCAATTATCACATTGATACCATTTCTCCTTATCCCTGCAAACAACCTCCTCAAGGAGCAATCTCCATAACCATCACATTGTTAGACTCTCTCTGACCACAAAGGTCAAAAGCCTTTTCTTCTAAGGCTACATGGCCACCATGAACTTTAGAAGGTGTAAATAGGTGTTTGAGGATTGAAGCACCATGCAAACAAACTTATTAGAAGCACCTAGCATCCACTGTAAATCTCTCCCCCACAAGCCACCGAGCCTAGCACACTACATTCTGGTTTAAAGAACCGCTCCACGTATTGCAACATGGAAGTGCCTTACAACTAAAAATGTATTTGAAGATCGTACTATAAAAAAATCATATAAAAATATTTCAGGCTATTGTATTAAAAATTTATTTTCTGGGTTTAGTCCATTTACTCTATCTCAAATTCACTTTCAGCCCTTCTGTATGCCCTGACTTATAACCTATACTTAGGAGAGCTGCAGGTTTCACTTTTCCAAACAGTTCTTTTATGCATTCAGGAAACCCAAGGCATCACTATAATAGGAGAAAAATAGGTATGAATTCCTCTCTCTGTCTTCAAGTGTTTTTCCCATAAATTTCTACAGTTTTCATTCTGCACCTCTTATTTAAGGAATCCATCTCTCATTGAGCTGGTAAATACATGTAGATAGGACTAGTCCTCTGCTTCCTTATTAGTTCTTTAATCTTATTTAAGTCTCTACATTCAATTTTCATTGAAGACTCCTCTGTGAGTTTTTTTTCTTTCTAGAATTCAGATTGTTACAAGGGGGGGTGCTACATGTTATTCATACACAGGTGCATTTAATCCCTGCATTGATGTAACAACTTGGTTTCCTCAAGCCAGAGTAGTAGTTGAAATGCACGATAATAACCCATATCAGAAAAGGGACTATTTAGGAACAGCTCTCTGCTAACCTCCACCATTACAGTAGCTATAAGTTAACATTTAAAGCACAAGGTTACACATTACTAAGATTAATAAGACACATGGCTTACAAGATCTCTTAAAACTTTCTACAACATAAAACACTCACCAACAGCAATAACATTAAGCTAACCTTAGTAGTAGATCATCTCGCATTAATAATCATTCCTTCATCTGATGTGTCTGTCATAGTGCTGTGTTGTTTTTTGATGTATTGCAGGACTGAGATTCATTAGAGAGTTTACAGCATGGGCAGTTTATGCTGGGCTGGCAGTTTTACCAAGCAAAAAATATTACATGAAGGCAGCATTTGTATTTTAAACAAAAAGCCATGCATATTTCCCTCTTACTTAAATTTGCTCACGAAACCATTTTCCACACATAAATGAGCAGTAAAAGCGTTTGGAATATGCTACTCCATTCTTATCCAGTGCAAACAAAATGAGAGCTGTGTTTTCATAAATAAAATGCAGCAGACCATGCCCTGGCCTTCCTTTTCCCATGAGTGTAATGTGTGGTAGTATAAGTCTGCTTACACAGGGCAGAGAAATTGAATATTGATGGAATTTACCATCACTTTAGTGATGGAATGTTGCAGCATAGAATACAAAAGCCATGCTCCTCCTGAACTCAGTAGGCTTTTTAATTTGATCTGATCAGTTAAGTATAAACATAGTAATCACAAGAGTAAGCCAACTGAGAAGAAAAATAGAATAGAAGAAACCCATATGATATATAATTTTCAGCCATATTCTTTCCCAGAACAGACTTTATCAGAATCACCAAGCAGTTAATTATACAAGGTCTTTCATATTGAATTCAAATTTTAAAATAATTTAATTTATCATATTTATTTAAGAATATATCTATTATTTGGACAGTTTTAGATGTTTTGATAACTTATGGAAGTCATATAAGGTTAGAAATAAAAGAAAAATTCTTGAGGCAATTCTAAAACTGCATAATAAATGGTTGTGTTATCTCTACTGTTCAAGGACTTTCTCCCTCACTTGCTTGTTTCAAATGTTAATGCCTTAGGAAAAACATTTTCATGCATTAATTGGAAATCGTATCTATAGATATAGTTCATTTTCTTTTCATTTGTGTGTGATTATGGAATGTGTGTGTGTATGTGTGTTTTACATGTCTGTGTCCAGTATATATGTCTATGGAGCCTGCATAACACAGAGGATGTAAAGTGTCCTACTAAATAGCTTCACCTTATTTCCTTGAGGCAGTGTATATCCATGAACCTGGACCTAGGCCAGTATTATTTGTATATACAACTGACTGAATGCATTTAGCATTGCTCTTAATTATCCGTGTCCAGGGATGACCACTTGAGATGAGATAACCTGTGAAATATTCCACTTGTTCCTTGAGGAAAATAATTAATTCTAGTTCTCTAACAGCTGCCGATCACCTATATAGTTCCTTACCTAAGGGTAGGACCTCATGGAACTTCTCCTGTCTACATGGGCAAGTCAACTGATGGCTTTATGATTGTCTTAGTCAGGCAACCATATTATTGACATTTTATGGGTGCATTTTCCCTGTCATGTCTAGCGAACACTCTTAAACAGCAGGTACCCTAGTCTTCTGGTTCTTACAATCTTTCTGACCCCTCTTCCAAAATTCTCCCTGAGCCTTGGATGTAGAGATTGCATTGGAGATGTATCCGTTGGGGTTGGGCAACCCATGGTCACTTACCTCTGCATTCTGACCAGTTGTGGATCTCTGCAACTGTTTCCTTCTGGGGCAAAAAGAAGTTTCTTTGATGAAGTATGAGGACTACATTTAACTATACATATAACATTAAGTTTTATAATCCAGTGAGAGATTGCATTCATTTAGAATAATTGTCGCAGTGGCTTCTTCTCCGGTGTCTATAACCTTTCTAGACACAGGTTGTTATCTGGGTTTTTGGTACTAAGCATGAATTCACTCCTAGTGAGTAGGCCTCAAGTCCAATACTTGTTGGTCACCCCAGCACTATTCCACTACTGGGGATATCTCATTAAGCTAGTCATTGTTGTTGTTCATAGGATTTATGACTGGGCAGGATGACTATTTTGCTCCTCTCTCTAGAGAGCTTGTATAGCACCTTCTGCTCCTATTAGAGCAATTTCTAAAGGAGTTGGCTTCCAAAGATGTTCCAGATGTATTCCTCCAAGTTCTGTGTCTGAAGTGTATGATCTCTTCATCACTAGTGTCTAAGCTTCAAGTTCTGGAAGGCAACCAAGTACAATAACAATAGTTTATACTGTTTAGGGAGACCAACATGAAGGGAGCTTTCCCTTGCCAGACTCTGAGATTTCTGTAGATGGAAACTACATGATTCTTGCCAGGGGTCTCCTTTACCCAACATAGGATAACTTTATATATGTATACATGCTCACACATTGTATTTTAAGTTCGCTTATAAAATAATGTTTCCCTTACGTTGTTTCAAACATCTTCAGTGTCATTATCTTTCCCCTCTCTCTCTTCTTCTTGATTCCCTTTCCTCTCCATTTGCCAGTTAAAGTATCTCCCTAGTTTTCCCTTCATGGTACCTATTTCTTACTATTATCCTGTCTACAGTTTCTTTTCCATTTCTAATTTCCTGGTTTCGGTAGTCACTTTAAATTATATGCTAAAATCTAAAGACTCGGAGTTAGGATTCACAATTAAGAGAAAAGAGGTAATATTTCTCTTTCTGGGTCTGGGTTACTTCACTCAGTACGATAGTTTCCAGTTCCATTTATTTCCTTACAAATTTCATCGTTTCATTTTTCTTTATTCCTGAGTAGTATTCCATGGTATATAGGTAGCACACTTTCATTATCCATTCACCAGTCGAAGGATATTTAGATTGTTTCCATTTTCTAGCTATTGTGAATAGAACAGGAGTGAACGTGCCTCAGCAAAAGTGTGGAAGTAGGATGTCTAGTCCTTTGGGCACATGCTCAGAAGTGACATAACTGAATCGTATGGCCAATCTTTAGCTTTTCTGAGATTCCTCCACTCTGATTTCCAGAGTGACTATACCAATTTGCAATCGCATTATTCTTGCCAGTATTTGTTATCAGATGTTTCCTTGATTTTAGCCACTTTGACAAAGGTCAAATGAGAACACAGAGTCGATTTAATTAGTTTTTCTCTAATTGCTAAAAGTATTGCATACCTTTAAAGATGTCTCTTAGCCATTTTATGTATTTTTTGAGAACTCTCTGTTCAGAGCAATAGCACGTTTTTAAATTGGGTTGCTTTCTTGATTCTTGGGTTATTTTGAGTTTTGTGATTATTCAGTGTAGGTCTCTTTCTGAAATAAACACTCCAACATCAACAAGAGTGGAAGAGAGGAGATGGAGATCAAATAAAATAGTTTCTGAAAGACCTTGGTATTTGGTTTAGTTTGCCTTCCCGATTATATTTTAAAACCACATAATAAAACCACAAACTGGGGCAAGCCAGCAAGCTAGTTGTTCAGGATGTTGAGGGCAATGATGGCTTTTTTCAGCTAATTCTCTGGGTCATCCTGTTCCAGTACAAGTGAAGTCATGCTTGGCAACAGGCAGGGCAACCAGGTATTTACATGAATCACTAAATAAATCAATAAGTCCGATCTAATACGTTATCCTTGTTACTTTATTCTACTTCATATTATTAATCTTGTATCAAATGAATAGCTGACAGAAATTCTCTCCCACTCTGTGGGCTTCCTCTTTACTCTACTGTTTGTCTCATTTACTGTTCAGGAATACTTTACTCTCATGAGAGCCTCCCTGAGAAAATGGAGTCCTGTATATAAAGTCCTTCCCCTGCACCTTGAGGGTACTCTTTTAATAACAGTAGATTTACATTTAACTCACTAATACTTTCTTTCACAATTTCATACATGTATACTATATATTCTGGTTTTTCTCTCCTATTGTCTCCCGTATCTTCCCCCCCACACACACATGCCCCCACCACACAGTAAATCTTTGTATCTTATTTGTACATTTTGGTTTTGTTTAGTGTCCCACAGAATTTAATAATAGCTCTCTGTGTGACCCTGAGTTTGCAACTATCAGAACCTGGTGGGAATACCACTGAATACAATGTTTAACCCTTTCTGGGAATAAATAGGTTTACAACAGTCATGTAGTAAGTGGCAGAGTACACTAAGTTATTTGCCCTCCATACCTGACTGTTAGGAGGGCCCAACTCTGGTGGACCTACTGCCAGCTAGCATTTGGCTTTATCTTATGTCAATGCAACTAAGCAGCTTTAAAAGATGCATTAGTAAATCTACACTTTATTGTCATGCATTTCCAAAAAGTACCAAAATCTTTGTGTTAACTTTGGGAAGATGTGTATCCCTTTAGTTTATCAATACTTATAAAGTACACTATGACAAATATTATATAAATGAAATTTTAGATTGGTTTGAAACACCCATTTCCTAATACAGGAGTATGAATCATCAACTGTATTTGTGAAACTTGGATGCCACCTATTGTTCAGAGAAATCAACGCATCATCTTTCATGCATGTCTCTAGGCAAAGATGAACAGTGCACAGAACAGAGCTCTGTTTTCTAATTAAAGAAGGCAACGAGCAATTTCAAAGGCATAAGACTATCAAGTGAAGCTATTTGAAGTTTGTATTGCTCTATGACAAGGTAATCTGTCCTTCAAAATTCACAACTGCTCTACGCAGATTTTTGTACTCATGGGACAGGGGAGATGGTTCAACAGATAAAGCATTTGATGCACAAGTGTGAGAAATAGTAGACAAATCTCGAAAACCCACACAAGCCTAGTATAGCAGTCCATGTCTGCAACCCCAGTATTCCTGTGGGGAGACATGAGAAAGGCAGGAGAATCCTAAAACTCACATACAAGTTAGTCTTGATCAAGATAAAAGGTTCAGACCAAACTCAGTGTTCTCTGACTTCCTCATGCACACTGTTTTACCTCACTCACTCAGGCATGCGCATGCAAGTAACACACACACATATACACACACACAAATTCAATAAAATAAAATATGAGTATAGGTTTTAATTAAATTTTTGTTATCCTTGTCAATTACCACATTGTTGCAAAAAATAATACAGAGACATTTTTCTTCTTTACCCTAATTTTTCTATTAAATAATCCAGATATTGAAATTGCTATAATCAAGAAGTAGAAAGTTTTCTTCAGGGAAACACTATGAAGCTGCTGAAAGAGGAAGGCACTGAAACCTTACTGGTAGGCCACAGCCTCATGGTGATACACAGATAAATAGAAATGGGTTAATTTAAGATGAAAGAGCTAGCTAGGAATACACCTAAGCTATTGACCAAACAGTGTTGTCATTTAAAAAAAACATTAAAAAGACTTAAGAAAAAAGAGGGCTTTTAAACACACAAGAACAGGAACCAAGCGCAGCTCCTTGGTAGCCACATTATTTTCATATAAGCTGTGTGTGCTGGTGGTGAGCAGCAACATGGTTTCTTTAGGAGCCGCATCTTGGTTTGTCCTGACACCATGAAAGACTCTGGCTCTTTCAGGAGGTCCAGCTATGAAGCACTAAAATGGGGTTTTTTATCAGAGTGCTACAAGTTGCTTACTGGTGATATAGACCTCCTGTGTACCTAGAACTGGGGCAATGAGCATGGCTAACAGAGGCCATGAACATACCTCTACCATGTTAAATGGGGCAGAGCCAACATGCAGGGCAGCTGAATTGCCTAGCTACACCTGCTTAGCATTAAAAATAAAAGGGGCGCTCCTGGTCAGAAAATGATTACAGATATGCAATAAAGACTGATTCAGACAAAAATAAACCTCTGAACAGGTCACGGTGTATTCTAAAAATGTACATAGGCTTGGGGGAGAGAGGAAAAATAGTATAGACAAAGACAGTCATATATTAAAAGAGTTAAGATAATAAAATAGACATTAAAAAGCAGTAGAGTTAAAAATAAGCAATATAAAGATATAATATATACAGAGGATCTGAATTGTGCATATTATTGTGTTTTCTTTGGATTTTTTGACTGTGGATGAACTTAGTACAGAGAGATATTTCCTTCCTATTCAACTAGATAGAAGAGGAGAGATGATGTGGATGTCCTCTGTGTATGTATTACTTTTATTGGTTGATGAATAAAGCTCATTCAGCCAATGGCTTATAGACTAAAGCCAGGTGGGAAATCTGAACAGAGATATACAGAGAGAGTAGGCAAAGTCAGGGAGATGCTATGTTGCTGCCAAAGGAGGAAGATGTCAGAATCTTACTGGTAGGCCACAGTCTCATGGTGATACACAGATTAATAGAAAAGGACTGATTGAAGATCTAAGAGTTATCAAGGAATATGCCTAAGATATAGGCCAAACAGTATTACAATTAAAAGAAAAGAAAATTTCATCATGAGAAGTCTTTTAAATTTCTCCTTCATAGACATTTCCAGTCTCTCATATGTTCCACCTCTTTAACCTCTAGCAACCATTAACCAGTTATCTATGTCTGCTTTCGTCATTTCATGAATATCCAGTAAATAGATTCATATAGTACATGACCTTTAAAAACTTGGCTTCTTTTCACTTAGCCCAACTCTACAGAAATTCACCTAATGGTCCATATCAGTGATCCATTCTGCTTCATTACAGATCAATATTCTACATTATTCATGTGTCTTATTTACCACTTGAAGTTCATCTGCTTTGTTTCCAGTTTTGAGCTATTGCAAGTAAAGCTTCTGGACCACTAATGTCCAGGTTTTTGTATGAATATTGAAGGTTTTGTTGTCAAGGCAAAGTTGGTGTTTATTAAGAAAGGTTTCAGCGAAGATTTAAGCATGGGCCTTAATGTCAAAATATAATAGAGCTGGTATCTTCAAACAGTTCCAAAATTTATCAGACTACCAGATTACCTGTGGTGACTTGAATAAAAATGACCCCCATAGGCTCATATATTTGAATGCTTGGTCGGAAGGAGTAGTGTTTCTTGACAGGGACTAGGAGCTATGGTCTTGGTGGGTGAAATGTATAACTGGGGATGAGTTTTGGAGTTTCATATTCTCAAGCCAGTCCAAGTGGCTCACTCTCCCTAATGCTGCCTAGTCCAAAGTGGAACTCTCAGCTCTTTCTACTGCACCATTTCTACCTGCATGCCACCATGCTCCCTGCCATAATGACAACGGATTAAACCTCTGAACAGTAAGCCAGCCCCAATTTAGTATTTTCCTTTATAGGAGTTGCAATCATAAAGGTGTATCTTCATAGTAATAAAAATCATAACTAAGGCACCACCTTACAGGTGAGACTGAAATCCTAGCAAAGATGGGTCAGTGGCTGGCAGCACCACACCATGATCAGAATTGCTTAGATGTGTCTGTCCTTGGTCCTCTATTTAAACTTTACTCTGTCTTAGGGACTTGGAAGATAAACTTTAAAAGTCTTTTTAAGAGATCTTTGTCCCTCTTAACAATGTGACCACACTGGATAAATCTTTTTCTGCTTTCTACTATCAGAAAAGAAAGACGGTTGCATCTAAGTGTTATAACAATCATAATAAATAGGCAAATGGATAGGTTTATGATACATAGGTAGATTATAGATAGATACAGATATGTAGATGGTTTACATTAAATAACAATATACACAAATGTGTGCTCTTTTAACTTTTGGCTTTTGAAGTTAAAGGTCAGCCTTTTTGTATTTCTCTGGAGTAAACTCCCAATAGTGTAATTATTGGTTTCCATGGCAGTTGAATTCATTAGTTCAATAACAAACTAAGCTAATTAATTTTGACTTCCTAAATTATAGAAATACTCATGAAAATATTCTTGTGCTTTAGATGTATACCAATGGTATATTTGATTTTCTTTATTCAAATTATAGTAAATAAGGGATTGTCTATCTTAAAAGGAAAAAAGTATTGAATAATTGTTCTGTGAATTGTAGCATTTTACATGTGCATCAGCAATACATGACAGCACTTTAACACTGCATGTTCACTAGGAAGAATTACTATGTATCTTTTTTGCTTTGTTTCAAGAGAAATTTTTAATTCTTTTCTTTTTACTGAAATTGGCCATTTCACAAATGACAGCTCATGCTATCAAGGATATAATGCAAGGGGAACACTCCTCCATTGCTGATGGGAGTGGAAATTTGTATAGCCTCTATGAAAATCAATATGGTGGTCCCTCAGAAAATTGGGAATCAATCAATCTACCTCAAGACCCACTCAGTCATGCCACTCTTGGGCATATACCCAAAGGATGTGTCATCCTGCCACAAAGACACTTGCTCAATTATGGTCATAGCAGCTTTATTCATAATAGCCAGAATGTGGGAAAGACTTACATGTCTCTCAACAAAAGAGCAGATAAAGAAAATGTGGTACATTTACACAGCAGTAGTTGTTGAATGACATTATTCGTTAAAAAGAAATGACATCATAAAATTTTCAGACTAGTGGATGGAACTGGAAAAATCATCCTGAGCAAGGCAACCTAGACCCAGAAAAGCAAACATGGTATTTATGCACTTACAAGTGGATATTAACTATTAAGTAAATTATAATTATGGCACAATCCACAGACCCAGAGAAACTAAATAGCAATGATGGCTCTGGGGTGGACACATGGATGTCCCTGGGAAGTGGATTTCACCTGATTTTACAAGTGGGCTGGGGGCATGTAGAGATGGAAACAGGAAGGATCGTGTGGGGGGGGCGATGGAGGGAGAGAATATGGGGAAAGGCAACTTGTATTGGAGGGCATTTGAAGAGGCTGATATGGAAACCTAGTGCAGTGGGAACTAGCAGAGTAAGCCTAGTGAGGACTCCTAATAATGGAGGATACTGAGACCAAACTTCTATAACCAGGCAAGGTTTCTAATGGTGGGACTGGGAAATCAACCCAGCCACAAACCCTTCTCCCTACAGATAAACTGCCTACAAGATGTGCTGGAGGAAAAGTGACACAGAACTTGGCACAGAATTGGTTGACCAATCAATAAGCCCAAGTCACAAGAGGGAGTCCGTGCCCTATACTGTCTGGATGACCAAGAGCCAGAGTCTGGATAGCCCAAAGACTTCGGGCAGAACTAAATATAACTGACCAAAGAAATAAATAAATGAAATGATTCCTAATGATATCCTTATATACTCATAGATCAGTGCCTAACCCAGTCATTATCAGAGAGGCTCCTTCCAGTGGCTGATGGGAGCAGATGTAGAAGCCCACAGCAAAAACGTTAGTCAGAGAGACGTCCTTCTGTTGGAGCTTTTGGAGCTTGGGGAACCCTGTGGAGGAAGGAGAGGAGGATTGTGGGAGCCAGAGGGGTAGAGGATACACGGAGAGCATGGCTGTTCAAATAAACTAAGTAGGGTTCAAGGGGGATCACAGAGCAGAAATCACCAAGCCTGTATGGTCCTCACTAGGTCCTCTGCATACATATTATGGTTATTGACTTGTTGTTTTTCTGACAGTGAAACTGGGGATGTCTCTGACTCTTTCCGGCTCTTGGCACCCCTTTCCTCCCTCCCCCAGCCTTGATGTGACAGTTTGTGTTTTCTTGTTTCTTGATGTATTTGTTTGGTGTCCCTGGAAGGGTTGTTTTTGTTCTGGGGGCCGATGTGGAGGTGGAGACTAGATATGGGAGGAAGAAATTGGGAAGAGGGGCGGGGAGGAAGCTGCTGTTAGGGTGTATTGTGTGAGCTAAAAATAAACAAAAATAAAAATGACAGTTTTACATCCATCTTTGATACATATTATACAGATGTATAATTCTAGCTTGGCTTTTTCTTTCAAAAGTTGAGTGATTTTCTAGAAAAAATTTCTTCATTCCCAGGACATCTTCTGCCTTTTGACACACAAAGACTTAATTCAAAGACTACTTATGATCTTTAAATTTGAATAAATGTATACTTAGCATTATCATTTACAAATGGTTCATGTATCATGACTTTGGTGGTCTACATATAAGATTTTTACCACAACAAATATAGATAAGAAGATAACTACAGATAGATTTGCAGTACAACTCTTCAGAAAATATACATCTTGATATATTTCTAACTAGCAATTCCAGATCACGTGGAAAGGAATGAATTATTG
This sequence comes from Microtus ochrogaster, assembly GCF_000317375.1. NCBI lineage: Eukaryota > Metazoa > Chordata > Mammalia > Rodentia > Cricetidae > Microtus > Microtus ochrogaster. The sequence goes on along the minus strand of NC_022035.1, from coordinate 13,677,880 downwards.
TGGGGCTTGAAAAATAACTCCGCATGCTTTGAAGGCATGAGGAGCTGAGTTTTAATCCAAGCATTTACATAGAAATAGGGACAGTGTCACACATGTATCTGCAAGCCCAGCAGTGTTGGGGACAAAGACAGGAGGAGGACTGAAGATTGCCATGTCAGCAGTCCTGCTGCCTGAACAAAAAAGCTGAAAGGCTGCAGAGTAGTAACAGGACATAAGATGTCCTCTGCTGCCTACACACACACACACACACACACACATGCACACACACACACACACATGCACACACACACACACACACACATGCACGCACGCACACACACACGCACAC
>NC_022035.1:13666767-13677452 GCF_000317375.1 Microtus ochrogaster | reverse complement strand
CACGCACACACACACGCACACACACACACATGCACACACACACACATGCACACACACACATGCACACACACACACATGCACACACACACATGCACACACACACATGCACACACACACACATGCACGCACACACACACATGCACGCACACACATGCACGCACACACACGCACACGCACACGCACACACACACGCACACACACACACAAATACATGCATTTGCACACAATGTGTGTATACCACACACTCATAAATACACATTCAATGAATTATTTTTCTTTTTCTTTTTATATAAGTATCTAGCTATCAGTTTAATTAGTTATTTCAAAATAATGGAAACTGACTCCATGATACTAAATCTTACTTCTGATTCACTATGAGTCTCTCTAAAATGAAGAGGGAACCAGAAGTATATTCTTGCCATACATGCTTACTTTTGATTTTACTCATACAAAGCTCGGGGCAATGTACAATTTATTAAGATAAATATTATTAAAAATAATATTTTATTTTATATTTTATGAACTTCAGTGGTTAAAAGCCAATATCTACTTATATGCAACCATTATGTCCACTGTAGGTTCGCTTAATACTTCATTCCATATGCTGCACCCCAAAATCAAAGTCAGAAACAAAGACACAGCCAAGCACACTATCAAGCATAGTGCTGCCTAGTTTTTGAAGCTTTTTTTTAAGTATTTATTTATTTATTTATTATGTATACAATGTTCTGTCTCTATGTATGCCTGAAAGCCAGAAGAGGGCACCAGACCTCATTACAGATGGTTGTGAGTCACCATGTGGTTGCTGGGAATTGAACTCAGGACCTTTGGAAGAGCAGGCAGTGCTCTTAACCACTGAGCCATCTCTCCAGCCCCGTTTTTGAAGCTTTGACAAAGAAATAGAAAGGATAAAAATCTTCCAGTTAATTAAACCCCAACTACTTTTTAGAAATTCTATGAAACAGATAATGAGAATGCTGCTAAGAATATAATTAAAATGAGGATTTATAAATATGTATGGGCTTCAATTACCTACAACTTCACAGATTTCCTTCATAGTATTTTTTTAAGTTAGGTATATTTGAGCCATAAAATGCCTGGTATGGTGGTTCATTGCTTGCTTATAGTACCAGAACGTGGAAGGGGTAGGCAAGAGAATAGAGTCTGAGGCCAGCCTGAGCTATATATTGAATTTCAGACCAACTTCAACTGCATAGTAAGACTCCGTCCAAAATAAAATAAAATGAGTGTGAGAACATATAACCTTTATCATGCAAAAGCAAAGCAGAAATTATATGCAAGAAACACAGCAATGTATTGATGCTTCTATAAAAATCTCAGCTGTAACTTTTTTAAAAAAATTATTTTTGCTTTAGATGTATGGGTGTGTTGCCTGCATATATATTTTCACTCACCTGCCTGGTGTCTGAGGAGGTCAGGAACTTTAGGGAAAGCTATAGTTGCAGAAAGTTGTGAACCAGCCAGTGGGTTCTTGGGTTCAAACCTTGCTCCTGTAAAACTGCAGTGAGTGCTCTGAAGTGCTGAGCCATTTCCCTAGCGCTCGGTTGTAACTTTTAAAATTCACCGCAGAAACTTTTAGAATGTGTAATTTAAAAAAAAAAAACTAGGTAATTTTTTTAAAATTCTGCCTCAGCTTCCTTTTTCAAGGCTTGAGGTAAATCCAGACTTCATGTATCCTAGACAAAGATGACACCATCACATCACGGGAGACATCATAGCTCTCTCCTCCAGTGTAAGCAAGGGAAAGGCTTTCCTTTGTCATAGAAAATTGGACCATGACAGTAAGACACCCAGGCAGCCATGAGATCACAGAGAGAACAGCTGCTTTGCTAGACTATCTTTGATGGCAGAAACATGTTAAACACAGTTTCAGATCATGACATTCCAATCTGTTTGTTTTCAGGACATAGCTCCAGTGTAAGCAAAGAATAAAACTGAGCAAATTAGTTTCAACTGTGGATCTTAAACACCACGTGGCTAAAAGCAGGACGGTTTATTTATGATAAAGTTAGGTCTCTTATGTCCGTCTGTAAGGAATAATCAAAATAGAGATGAAGTAATGTAATCCTATGTAAACTGATCTGGCACACACTGGTTGAGGCTATCTCTGTTCACTTTCAGTCTGTCTCTGACTTCTACAGGGTCCTCTGCTCTCCAAGTGAAGCAGCACTGGGCTTGTCCACTAGATGGCGAACAGTTACTCCAGGAAGCAGATTTTTGACGAAATGTTTTTATCAATTTTGTTATAAAGAAAAGGTAGTGTTTTTTTTTATATTTAACAAATCAAATAAAATAGCCTAAGGCACCTCAAATCTTTATCCAGGAACACAACTTCCCCATTACTGTCACCTTACAGTGTTTATGAACCAGAAACTTGACAAGAGAAAGCTGGGCAGAGAAAGGATGGAGGTATGAAGGGAGAAAAGGTGGGAGATAAAGCAAATCCTTCCTGGGTTATCTCAGTAGAAACAAAGAACAAAAGCAAAGGTTTAATATATGGCCTGAGAACAACTGCCATCTAGAGCTAGAGGCAAAGAGTGTCAGCTACCACAGGGTATTGTACGTCACTCCCTACAAATAAGCATGGTGAATAAACAAAGATTGAAGTTAGCACGCAAAAGGACAATTAGTATGAACACAATTCAGAGAACAAACACAGGAGAGGCGGCCGTTCCTCACGTTAATCCTACTACTGAATACAAAATACCAAGTGTCAAGCAAAACAATTCCTCAAAACCAGGATTGCAGAATAGAGAATTAGAAAAACATGACATGACCAGGTGAAGCAACCTATCCGAGAACTGAAACTTCTACCATTATAGAGCTTACATAAGATCGAAATAGCAGGACTTAGAACACACATTTCGGAACATCGACTTGACAGCACTGAGAAGTGGCTGCAGTACATAATAATTAAAAACAGAAACAAAGAAAAATTAACTCCAAGACTACAGAAAATATCTAAATATGCAAATATAAGAAAACGTGCTCTAGACACAAGTATCCCTCAAGAAGATAATCCAGGAATATTTCCAAACATGTAAAGCTTTAATGTAAAACCATCCTCTGCAGCTGAACCTGTGAGTTAAAGCTGCCCATCCTCTACCTAATGAAAGGAATATAAAAGGCACTTCCCAAAGAGCGGGGAAACAGAGAACCATGAGGACAAGACTCCATTTATAATCTACAAATTGCTGTTTGACCTATTTACTCCATTATCTCACAAGACATTAAACTATGGCAAATGAATATGTGGGTGTGCATTTCTGGGGTGTGGATTCAGAACCACATAAATGAAATCAGGAAACCATAATTCAGATAAAGTACAACACCAGAGTCACACAATAAAGATAAGATTACAGGGCCCAATTAAACTCAATTACAAAGACTTCCTATCAAACAACAGAACCATCATTAGCCAAAAAGAATCCACCAGAAAGTTAAAACTGAAGACCCGTGACAAACACAAGCAACATCTGATCGCTTTGCTATAAAGGATAATGAAGACAAGATAAAATAAAGTGCAAGACGTTAGTAAAGGTTTTGGAAGAATGTGAATGAAATCTGAATGTTCTATGTCAACATTACACTAGCATTAACTCAATGATTTATATGGCTATGCTGTGGATATACCTGGTAAAATTATATATGAATGTCTCAAATGTAATGTTGGCTTTCATAGTTAATTCTGGAAAATGTAAGTATTTGTGCTGACAACTTTTCTGTAAGATTGATATTACTTCAAATTAAAATTTTTCAACTGATAAATAATTCCCCCCCCCAACAGATTCCTTGTAGTGGTTTGAATAAGAATGATTCCATAGGTACATTTATTTGAATGCTTGGTCATTAGATCTGTTTGGGAAAGATTAGGAGGTATGGCCTTGTTGGAGGAGCTAAGTTACTGAAATATGTCTTATCAGTTTCAAAAGACTCATCAAAAGATGGGGTCATCCCTAATCTTCTCCTTTCTTCTCATCTCCTCCCCTTCTCTTTGTCAAAGCAATATAAACTCCAATACACTTCTACTGTAGGAAAAATAATGGTTCCCAAATCCATCCACACACTAATGTCCTAATGCTGCTTTTCCTGGTGAAAGGGGCTTGATGGTGTAACATGAAGGGGCTTGATGATGTAACATGAAGAGTCTTTGGATTCTGGGTAATCCACAAGGATCTAATATTAGTACAGCCTTGTAAGTGAAGGAGGAGGTGTAAGAGAGCCAAAGAAATCTGTCCACAGAAGTTCAGATCAGAGATGTGGTTTTCAGAATTAACAGGCAAGAAATATGGAAGCATCTACACATTTTTCGTACTTTTTTCTAAGAAGCCATGAACAAATGTCTACTCACTAATGACAATAGAAATAGTACCCCCTGAGTCCAGCTTGGCGAACAAATGGTTTTACTGAATTTGCTCGCAGGAGCACAGGCAAGTGGTGACTTAAGTGAATCAAAGCAGCTGCATCACTATAAAGTCCATACCAGCACGAGCAATCACTCACAAAGCATGTCTCCTTTTAGTAGCAGACCCAGTTGTAAGTAGCTTCCCCAGAAAGCCTAGAAGACAATTAGTGTTGCTCAAAACCACTATATTTTGCTACAGGAGCCAGGCAAACCCCTCGAGTTAGACAACTCCTTTAGAAGGTGCTACTTTTAAGACAAAAAGGTGATAATATGCAAAGGACTCATTTGCTTCCCAGAAAAGACAACAGAATAGAAGCTATTATATAACACATATTGTGTATATGTTATGAAATGCATATGTTATATAACATGTTTTAGAAGTTTCTTCCTCTTGCTCTGTTAAAGGTATCTTTTCTGAGGAAGGTCCTTGTTTCACCAGGCTGCACATGGGCAACGCACTGCAAATGAGATGCATTTGTAGCCCTGACAAGCTCTTGCAAGTTTCCATCTCGTGCTAGAGGACACTGGTGAAGATGCAAGACAGAGATACTGCGTGACAAGTCCATGAAGAGAAGGCTCTGAAACCCAGATAGGAAACAAGGAGCGTCTCTCTCCTCGGTGCTGTGTTGCTGTGCAATCAAACAGCAGGATAGCTCTGACTCCCTCCTCCAGGGATTACTCATCTTGCTGTGATGGCAATAAACAATTCTAGAGTCTCAATGAGGAAGAGGCATTCGCTTCTTGCTTCTGGGTGCTGGCCATGGTACTGGTAGGCACATGTGTATTCCTGATATCTTCTAGTCTTGAATTGAGATCTGTACGTTGTGTAAGACTCTTTGTGAAACCCATAATTCACTATTATACTGTGACCCATGGTAAAAATTACTATTTTATTCTTGGAAAAGTCATGAGCAGGAGGACCATGGACCTCTAGGAGCCAAAAGAAAACGTGTGTTTCCACTCATACTGCCTTGGGTGACGGCAAGTCACAAGCTGATGTGGGATTTCCCCCTGTATTCTGTGAATATGTTTTATTGCCATTGGTTAACAAAGAAGCTGCTTTCAGCAAATGATTTGACAGAGTAAAGCCAGGTGGGAAATCTGAACAGAAATGGAGAGAGAGAGAGAGTAGGTGGAGTCAGGCAGACGCCATGTAGCTGCTGAAGGAGACAGACCCTGGAACCCTACCAGTAAACCACGAGCCTCATGGTAAAATACAAAATAATAGGAATGGATTCATTTAAGATGTAAGAGTTAGTTAATAAGAATCTTAAGCTAATAGGCCAAGCAGTGTTGCAATTAATATAGTTTCAGTGTAATTATTTCAGGTCTGGGTGACTGGGAAATAAACAAGCAGCCCCCGCCAACAATAAGCTAAGTTGGTGTGAAATAAAAAGGGGTTAGGAGAGAAAGTAAGTATTTGCTAAGCCACATGCAACTTTTATTCCCATAAAACTTTAATCTAAAGAAGGACACACTTAGTACTGTGTGAATTGTGGAAAGAGCTGGTGGGGTGAGTTTTGCTTTAACCCCACAGAGAAATAAAAAGGATGAACTCTGTAAATAAGAATAAGAGCAAAGGAGAAAAATGGGTTATAATGTCATTTTAACTCAAGAGAAGTCGTTATTTTGATAATCAGTGTTTTCTCTACCAGTTTCTCTGAAATTATTCTATGAATAATTTCATTCAAATTTACTTTCAGACGTTTTATGAGATAGGACAAGAGATTCAGGAGAATTATGTTTTCTCTCCTAGTCTCCTATATTTTGTATCCCAAGACAGAAATTCTAAAATGTATCTATTGGAGAGCTGGAAAGGGATTCAGCATAGAATAAGCTAGCAGAACATGTAACTAATAATACAAATGAGGGCACCCAACCTTCAAGTTAGAGAAGTGGCTTAGTTTGTGTTTCTCTTGCTGTGATGAAACAACATGACTAAAAAGAAAGGATTTATTTGGCGTATACTTTCATACCCTTGTTCATTATCGAAGGAAGTCAGTACAGAATCTGGAGGCAGGACCTGATGTTGAAGCCATGGTCTTACTGCTTGCACAATTTACAAGGCTGGCTGTATTAGCTGGTCTTCAGTATATACAGGAATCCTAAAATATGGTACCTTTAATGCCAATGAAGTACTGGAGATGCTAGCAACATGAGGGCAAGCAGGCAAAGAGCAAAAGCTTCCTTCTTCCGTGTCCTTATACAGGTTTCTAGCAGAAGGTTTGGTCCGGATTAAAGGTGATTCTTCCTGCCTTGAGAGCCGTATTAAAATCCTGTCTTTTCCCAGTTTGAAATATCTAGATTAAGGCATGTCTTCCTAACTCAGAGGTCAAGATTAGAAGACGACCTTTCTACTTCAAGTTTAACAGAAAAGAATTCCTCACAGGTGTGTCCTCCATTTTTGGGTTTTGTTTTTTTCTTAATTTTTATTATGCATACCAGTCACAGTTTCCCTTTCCTTTTCTCATCCCATTTCCTCCCCCAACTCCTTTCTATGCCCCCCATCTACTCCTCAAAAGGGGTAAGGCCTCCCATGGGAGTCAACAAAGCGAGGCATATCAAGTTGAGACAAGGCCAAGCTCCTCCCCATTACATCAGGGTTTAATGAGGCATCTCACCATAAAGAATAGGTTCCAAAATGCCAGATCATGTGACAGAGACAGATACTGGTCCCACTGCTAGTGGTCCCACAAACAGACCAAGCTACCCAACTGTAACCTACATTCAGAGGCGTAGGTCGATCCTGCAGCCGTAGCATCATCTCTAAGCAGAAAGCAGCCTCTCTTGCCTTATCATTACCTGAAGACAGGGAATCACCCTTGGGTGACCAAGGTAAGGTTAGGGATACTTACCCTAGAATGGTTGTCCAAAAAGACAAAGAACCAGAGAGAATGAGGTTAATAAAGTCCTTAATGAAATGGCATTTAGTGAAGAAAAGTATACCTTAAAAGAAGGAGGAAAACCAAAAAAGGAGCAAAGTACTAGAGACCCTGAGCCCTGTGGAGGCTTTCTATGAGATGGGACATGAGAACTGAACTCTGCCCATCATGAGAAATGCTTTTAAAAAATTTTAACATACTACCTTTTGTATCATAGAGTTAAACAAGACCAAACTCCATTTTAAAGTTCACTTTTAATGAATCACTGGCAAGCATTTAAAAGATGGGGTGTGTCAAAAACAAACAGAAATGAACTGACCTTTATTGGAATGTTTACCCCTTTCTCTTGACTCATCTGTTTATAAAGGATTCTTGGCTACCTCTGGTTAAGGTGAGTTGAGAAAAATAAAAGTATCAGTATTTGACACCAATTGAAGGATTCATATTTTGTCCCAGGTAAAAGCTTTCTGAATGCTGACTATTGCATACGATGCTTTCCAAAGCCCCACTTAACCATTAGCGTTAAATGCTGATAGTTGGTAATGTCATGTATTTCATGAAAGCTTTTCTCTCTTAAGTTTAAATGTTGTGTGACGATGAGACAGCTCCCTGGGCTGTTAAAACTCCCACACTGTCTATGATGACTGCTTACCGCCTCTACCTATCTTTTACTCTAATTTTGCTTTGTTTTACCAAGGAGAAAAGGGAATTTGCACACATTTCCAGGACCACACTGAGCCTCTTGCCTGACTTTTTCCACTCATTGTTTCTCTTCTAGTTAGAAATAAAAAGTTGCCAAGTAGTCCAGCCCTTAGGAAGGTGACAACTTTCTGCTTCTAAAAGATGTTTCTTAAACAGTTTTCATCGTTATATGTACAAATAAATGCTTCTATCCTCTTACAAAATGACTAAATGTTTCCTCTAAATTGACCTCTGAGAAACGTTCATAGGGGCAGATTAAGTAATCATATTCAAGTAATGCAGCAGATTCCCTAATCCACAGTTGTTTTTAGAGCTGGTAATATGAAAATACTAAATTAAAAATTGCAAAATAAAGTCTATACGTTTTGAATTGCATATCATCCTGAGTCGTGTGATGAAATCTCTTTTCATTTTGTCTGTCTCACCTAAACGTGAGTCATTCCTTTATCCAACATAAACACATTATGTTCACTACCCACTCAAATTCCTTAGCACCTGTATTGTATTAAAGTAGTACATTGCTAGTTCAGCACTATCTAAATAATCTGCGTATCATGGTGCAAGAGCTACAATGATGGCAACAGTCACAGGGAATCCACAAAGTGTCCCTTGGAAGGGACAACAGGTTTGACAAGGTAAAACGAAACAATAAAATAATTGAGTAGACACACTATATATCTTTACTATGTTACATCAACATAATCATGTCATCGGATTATTAGTTGTCAATACTTTACTTATCTAATTAATGAATTAAATTTTATCATTTGAACATATTCGCCGGAAAAAAATGAGCTGGGAGGAATAGCTCAGGAGAGAATTTATCTACATATGTGAAGCCTTATGCTTGCTTCCTAGCCCTGGGGAAAAGGAAGTGGGAGAAGGAATCACAACACAGCACTAGAAAAGAGGGTGCCCAAACTGGCCTTGCCCTATAGTCAGACTAATGTCACCATAGAACGTCACCTTCATCCATCAACTGATGGAAACAGAGGCAACGGAGCACTGGGCTGAGCTCCCAAAGACCAGTTGAAGCCTGGAAGGAGTGAGAATATGAGCAAAGAAGTCAAGACCATGATGGGGACACCCACTGAAACAGTTTACCTGAGCTAATGAGAGCTCACCAACTCCAGCCAGACAGGGAGGGAACCAGCATAGGACCAAGCTAGACCCTCTGAATGTGAGTGACAGTTCTATGACTGGGGGAGACTTCAGGGTCACTGGTGGTGCCACCAGGATTCATCCCTACTGCTTGTACTGGCTTTTTGGTAACTCATTCTCTTTGGATGGATTGCCTTGCTCAGCCTAGATATTGTAGGGAGGGCCCTGGACACCTTCCCCAAAGCAATGTGCCTTACCCTCCCTGAGGAGTGGATGGGATTGGGGTGAGGAGTAAGTGGAGGGAATGGGAGGAGGGGAGGGATTGGGAACTGGGATTGATATGTAAAATGAGAAAAGATAGTTTGTTTTTTTTTTAAAAAAAATAAAATAAAATATATAAAAACAAAAGTAATCACAGTGTATATTGGGTGGAGATTCTGGTTTCAAGCATCTTCTATCTTCTTAAAGCATATCCCCAACAAACAAGGGAAAACTACTCAGTCTCCTAATGATGATCTTAGGCATGGATTTTAGATAATGTCTCAATACTTCGGAACCTAGGCTTATGTATCACTGAGTATATCTCCAAAACCATAGATAACTGTAGGAATTCTAAATATCAGAATCCCCTAAATAGACAGAAAAGCAGTTATCAACAGATTCTTTATTTATTTTTTATATTTAGTTCTCTTTCCAGTAAACTACAACTGTCAGCTAGTGGTAATAATATCTGACATACTCACCAAATTACATAAATTAATTCATTATTGTGAAATTAATGACTTGATTGCATCATTTATAAGTCTTAGAAATGTAACTTAAATCTCTAAAGCTGGACATGTTGGCACACAGCGTGACACAAACATGCATTTGGCAGGTTAAGACAGGGTAATTGCTGCAAATTTGAGAGCAGTGTGGGTGCATACTGAAACCCTGCCATGCTGCACTGAATGCATAAACATTTCCAAAATAAATACTTAGCAAAAGGTATCTGCTATGTATTGCCATATGTCTTATTATTAACCTCCTGAATGTTTTCAAGAGTTAAACCAATGTTTAATACTGTTTCTGTCACAGCTCCTACCTTAGTGGCCTTGCTCTTTATCTCTTTCTTCTGCCTTTGTCTCTACCTGTCTGCTTCTGGTTTTCCTCAGTAATTATCCTATGTAATTCACTGATCTGACACAACACATGGCCAGTGTCTATCCATGCAGGCTCTACCTGTCACTTTCACCGAGTGTGCATTCATTTACAGCTTTCTAGGCCATATGCGTGTGCACTCTCTCGTTCACTTATCACAATCCCACAGCACGTCCATGTGTTCTTTTGTTTTACCTTTCTGAGTGGACATAAGCGTAATCACTTTTGTCTAGTTTTTGTTTGTTTGTTTGTTGTTGTTTGTTTGTTTTTTGTTTTATTTTATTTCCAACTAAGGCTTGAAGGGCCAGTGCTTTTACCTGCTGAACCATCATCCCGGCTCCTAGATTTGAATTTCTTTTTTTTTTAATTCTTTTTTTTTATTGAGAAAAGGAAAAAAAAAAAAAACAAGTTTCCACCTCCTCCCAGCCTCCCAT
>NC_022035.1:13663508-13665787 GCF_000317375.1 Microtus ochrogaster | reverse complement strand
AAAAAAAAACCATCCCCTCGCCATATAATTATCAAAACACAAAGCATACAGAATAAGGAAAGAATATTAAGAGCTGCAAAGGAAAAAGGCCAAATTACTTATAAAGGTAAACCTATCAAAATTACACCTGACTTCTCCATGGAAACCATGAAAGCCAGAAGGTCCTGGATAGATGTACTAGATTTGAATTTCTTAAAGGCAAAGACTACTTACTATTATGACACCACAGGCAAACACCATGTTTGGACTGTAAATAAGAAACTGTAGAATAGGGGCCAGTTGGGCATGGTGGCATAAGCTTGTAATTCCAACACTTGAGAACCGGGCATGTAATTTTTTTCTCTCTCTCTTTTTCTCTTTTTTTCTTTTGAGGGGCCTACCACCCAGCTCCCAAATAAAACACACACAGTTTTATTCTTTCTTATAATTGTTCGGCCTTAGCTTGACTTGTTTCTAGTGATCTTTTCCTAAATTTGTTCATCTACTTTAGCCTTTGGGCTTTTATCTTTAGCCTATATACCTTTCTTTACTCACTCTGTGGCTTGCTGTGTAGCAGGGTGACTGGCCCCTGGGGTCCTCCTCCTTCTCTTCCTCCCAAGTCTCTCTTCCCAGATTTCTTTTTCTATTTATACCCTCTACCTGCCAGTTCTGCCTATCTTTTCTGCTGCCTCACTATTAGCCATTCAGCTCTTTATTAGACCAAACAGGTGTTTTAGATAGGCAATGGAGCACAGCTTCACAGAGTTAAACAAATGAAACACAAAAGAATGCATCACACCCTTGCATCTTTAAACAATGTTCCACAGCATAAACAAATGTGACACATTTTCAACTAATATTCCATAACACAGGCAGGATTTTGCAAGCTCACAGATCAGCACAGACTACAGAATGAGACCTTATTAACAGTCATCCCCATCCCCAGCAAAAACAAAAAGCAAGCTAAAGACAGAGCAATCTCCACTGCACTACCGTGAGTTGTTTGCTTGTTTGGGGGAGAACTGAGATATGAGGTGCACTGGGGTCTTTAGCTTATGCCTCCCTTCCAGCCTTGCCCCTCATTTTTATTGGCTGTCACTTCCTCCCATAGACTTTTTGCTTATTGTTTAAGATCCATGCTTCTCACATGATAGTCTCCAGAAGGCCACTCCTCTCAGGATCATCTGAAATGCACTGTTTATCTAAAACTATAAAAGTACGGGTGTGTGCCAGGTCAGAGGTGTAGATACTTTTCGATTTCAATTCTCAAAGAGAGGGTATGAGTCCAAAAAGAAGACCCTACCTAGTCCACGGACACCTTGTCCACTTGTCATTGTATGCCCTGCAAAATGGAGGTTTGAGACAGTGAGATCTGCTTCATTTTCCTTGGAACAAAAAAGGTTTGAGTGTACTGGTATATTTCTCCTAACCCTTGGCTTCCAGATTTTCTGGAGAGTGGCTAACAGTATGGACCTCAGGTTCCAGGAAAAAAAAAAAAAAAAAAAAAAAGACTGTTTTGATCTAAGCTCCTAGCTCTTAGCTCAGTGTTGAGTGGATCTGGTGAACAACGCTTTCACATGTTGTCAGATATTGTTGTCCAGAGAGCTAGGTGGTGTGTGCCGCCGCACAGGAAGCATGTCTGATTCCTCTCTAATTTCATCTTATGTACCTTTTCATTGTCATAAGCTAGAACCACGACAGCCATGTTTCTTAGTTTTCTGAATCCTCGTGTATCATCAAGCCTCAAGGTGATAGATACCACCTTACTGCCCGGATAAAACCGTATTCAAAATTGTAAAGGAAGAAGGGGAAAGTACTAGTACAAAATTTGCTATTTACGCTTAGAGTAGCAGCAACCACAGGCCTACACAGGTCTACATCAGGTCCCCTGCATATATACTATAGCTTTCCGTTTAGTACTTTCATGAGACTCCTGAATGTGCAAATGAGTAGGTCATTGATTCTTGTGCCTTCTCTTGGGGCTCTTTTATTTTTCTGCTGACTTCCTTTGTCCAACTTGGCTATGATAGTTTTTGTTTTATTTTATTATATTTCATTGTTATCATCTAGAAGCCTGTTCTTTTCTAACAGGAGACAGAAAGGGAGTGGATCGGAATGGCAGAGAAGGCAAGAAGAACTGGGAGTGGTAGAGGGAGGGGAAACTATGCAGATTCTATTTTATGAAAAAAGAATCTATGCTTAATAAAAGTGGGAGAAGCCGGGCGGTGGTGGCGCACGCCTTTAATCCCAGCACTCGGGAGGCAGAGGCAGGCGGATCTCTGTGAGTTCGAGACCAGCCT
>NC_022035.1:13583657-13663202 GCF_000317375.1 Microtus ochrogaster | reverse complement strand
AGAAACCCTGTCTCGAAAAACCAAAAAAAAAAAAAAAAAAAAAAAACCCCAAAAAAAGCCTACTGAAGTAAGACAATAGAGTGGAACTTTGAGACTATTTGTGGCAATTCATCATCTGTGCTACAAAAACCTACAGAATGATTAATAAGAGTAATTTAGTTATGTGAAAAATACACAAAATACAAAACGGACCTAACTAACATAAATGCTAGCTTTTTTAAAAAAAGTTGAATGTGAAATCTTTTCATCTTTGGAAATGCCTTGAAGACAACTCATCTCCTTGCTTCCTCAACTCTCCCATCTCCCAAATGCTGCTGGTAGGTAGCAGATGGTTAGTTAGCCAATGCAGGAAATGCAGCTGCTGAGTTCTATTTTGCCCCCATCGTTAGCATTATCCAATCTACAGACTTAGAAATTTTACTGAAAAACAGAAATGAAAAAAAGAAATGATAAAGCTGAATTATATTTAATTAAAAAAAGATGATTGTAGTAGCTTTAAATGAATCCAGCCTCATGCATTAAATCTAATGATACCAAAAGAATTTAGCAAATTTATTAACATAAATCTTTGACTCAGGATGATTTGGTTGAGGTATCACATAGAAGGGAGCTTCACCAAGGTACAACATGCTTACCTTGTCCATTGGCTTAGAGGCAACTATCAGTATTTATCAGCAACTTGACAAGGGTCCCTGATAACACTCCCAATTCTTTTTTTTTTAACTTCTATTTTACTTATTTATTTAGCTAGCTAGCTAGTTAGTTAGTTTTTTCGAAACAGGGTTTCTCTGTAGGTTTTTTTGAAGCCTGTCCTGGAACCAGCTCTTGTATACCAGGCTGGCCTCAAACTCAGAGATCCACCTGCCTCTGCCTCCTAGTGCTGGGATTAAAGATGTGCACCACACCTGCTGGGCAAAACAATCTTTTATTTTTTTATCTTACATACCAATTGCAGTTTCCTCTCCTCCCTCTTCCCATTAACTCTATCTTTCCCCCACCCCATTTCCCATCCCTTCATCAGAGAGGGTGAGGCCTCCCCTGGGGAGTCAACAAAGTCTGACCCATCACTTTGAGGCAGGACCAAGGTCCTCCTTCCTGTATCTAGGCTGAGCAAGGTATCATCCCTCCACAGGGGAATGGGTTCCAAAAAGCCAGTTCGTGCACTAGGGATAAATAATGCTTCCAGGGACAGTTGGCCCCACAAACTGCCCAAGCTACACAACTATTGCCCACATTCTGAGGGCCCAGTTTGGTTTTATGCAGTTTCCCCAGCTGTCAGTCCAGAGTCAGTGAGCTCCCATTATCTCGGGTCAGCTGTTTCTGTGGGTATCTACATCATGGTCTTGACCCCTTTGCTCATACAGTGGCTCCTCCCTCTCTATGACTGGACTCCTGGAGCTCAGGCCAGTGCTCAGCTGTGCATCTCTGCACCTGTGCATCATCTCTGCACCTGCTTCCATCAGTTACTGGATGAAGGCTCTATGATGACAAAGTAGCCATCAATCTGCTTACAGAGAAAGCCCAAGTTAAGGCACCCTCTTCACTACTGCTTAGATACTTAGCTGGGATCACTCCCAATTCTATTAAAGTATACTGACACTTAGAAAGGAAGTAAATGGTCATTACGAAGTATCAAGTCACAAAGAGCAACTAAGGCCAGGCCACAGGGCTCTCATTTCAGGAAGGAACAACAATCACAACAGCACTTACCAAGAACAGCTCTGCTGAGCAGAACCAGGTATTTCACAACTAAATGAATGTTTGGCTGGTCAGAACAAAACACTACTACTCATACATCTGCGTACAACTGAATGGAGCTAGTTTCTTTTCAATACTTCCTTCTAGTCTCCCATGGAAACAATGCAAATTTATCTCATTTGCCCAAGACTCAATTAAGACAGAGTACACTGTTCTAAATGGTGTGTGGTGGTGGGGAGCTCAAATAAATAAGATGGAATCTTAAAGACTCAGTGGGGAATGGGGTAGCCAGATGCCTGGCTCATTTTAACAATTATTCCCATTTGTTCCAATATAGATGTAGTAAAACAAGGTCAATGAGTAGAGCTCAAAAAATGAGCATTAATGAGTCCAGTTTAAGAGGGCTGTCTTTGTCAACCTGAGTAATGATAACCCATGTTGATACTGTATTTTCAGGTCATGGGAATAACTACAAAATCGCGGATGATTAAGAGCTTCAGGGTCTCCATAAAATGATCACTACAGGAGGAAACCAGCATTACACCTGGAAAATGATGTGTACTCAAAAATGCTACTAAATCCCAAAGGCAAAGGCCCAGAATATACCAGGGGGCAGGTGGAAGGCTGCTTTGTAACTGGCTACTATGCACGTGGGTTTACACATCATTGTAAAGGGAACGCCTGTATTCTTACCCAGAGTCATTCTTTCAGTGTAAGCAGAAATGCTGGCATTTACCCTGTACTGGAGTCACACTTTTTATTGCTATGAATTCTCACATTTTTAGCTTTACATTTTGAGAATGATCTTCTAACGGTGTTTAAATGGATCGAGGTGGGGGTTCCTTGGACTTCCCACAGGGCAGGGAACCCTGATTGCTCTTTGGGCTGAGGAGGGAGGGAGACTTGATTGGGGGAGGGAAAGGGGAGGCGGTGGCGGGGAAGAGACGGAGATCTTTAATAAATAAATAAATAAAAAGAAATAAGTATTGATAAAAATTTATCTTCAGTGTTTATGGCTTTGTGTTTTATAAATTCATCTGTAGTATTTTTTTTTTTTTTTTTTTTTTTTTTTTTTTTGGTTTTTTTGAGACAGGGTTTCTCTGTGGCTTTGGAGCCTGTCCTGGAACTAGCTCTGTAGACCAGGCTGGTCTCGAACTCACAGAGATCCGCCTGCCTCTGCCTCCCGAGTGCTGGGATTAAAGGCGTGCGCCATTTAAACCTAAACTGCCAGCATGAAGTCACTTAACAAAGTGATTTAAGTTAAAAGCGTGTTATATTGAGCTATTTTAAAACAGCACCCATTCTCGACTACAAAGAATATAAGCCTTTGCCCTCAATTTATGAAGTCCCGTTTTGCCATCAATTCTAATGAAAATAGCTTGCCAAAAAACATTTTAACTCATTATCAGTAAGTAGGTTTTCACTTTTGCCTTGAATCACAAAGCACAGGAGCAATTAAAGGTTAAAACTAACTTGAGGCTCTTTATAAAAACTTTGACTGCAGAATAAGCCTCATAAAGTAACATAAAAATCTTGACTCCGCATATAAACTAGTGGCTCCCTGACAGTTCTCATGCCAGAGCAAATGTGAAGTGGTTGTGAGCATTCGAAGAGCCGTGTACATCAAGGAGTACTCAGAAAACCACCTTTTAGTCCTTGGTCAATCACTTCCTCTATAAAATAAAGCACCCCAGATGAATTATCTCGTCTCAATCAGAAAACACAATATGACAGTTTTGGGGAAAGGCATGTGAACTTCACATCAAGTACTTGAATAAGAACTTTCAGAAAAAGTATACATAGCTGTCTTACTTTTGGAACTAGTTTCAAAATTTAAGGTACCGAGTATTAAGACAGCATATGTGGCTCACGGTCCCTAAAGGTGCTTGCTTTATCCATTTTGCATTACATCCATTTTATTGGATTATAAAAGCTTACATTACAGCACTTCCCAGCCTTTCCTAACAAGGCCTGTATGTTTTAATTAACCCAAAGAATTGCATCAATTTTGACTATTAAAGTGTTAAACTCACCTCTGAACTCTACAAAGAACCCACTCCATAACTTACACAAACCATCCATTATCCTTTCCTTCTTTAAGGTATCTAAGTCATTAAAATTATGGCATTTAGGCCAAAATCAGCCTGCCTGCACTGAAAGGGGTTCTACTGGGAAAACCAAATCTATGCAATTATTACCTACTGCTGCTTATGCTGTAACAAGAAGCAAGCAACCATTCTTAGACCACATGGCCTTTCAAGTCTAAGGTTTACTATTTACATCTTTACAGAAATTCTTGCACTTTCACTTAAAAAAATGGAAAACATTTAAAAAAAAAGACTGATTTTATTTGAATTATAATACACACTTTTCTGTTTGATCCAAAGATACCCATTTTGGCCCACACATAAAACTATAAATGCGTACACTATGAAATCGACCTCCAACACTGCTTCCATGAATTCTCTGAGACAACTTTTTTTTTTTATGAGACCAGCTCAATGGAACGAGCGAATGGAGACACAGCAGAGCACTGCTCTGGACTGAAGTCAATACCCACACTGTACAAAACTCCTGTAACGGCAGACATTCCCCACACTTTTTTAAAAGATTCAGCAGCACAACAGTATTTAAGATACGCAGAATCTGTTTTCAGACACTAAATTCTGGGACCTTACTAGGCATCTGAAGATTTATCGACGTCCTCCTGGTCACTCTTTCCTATTCATTTTCGTTGCAACTTACGCGTGCAGTTTTTCACTACTCAACCAAATTGTATATTCACATCTCTTAGACCTAAGGATCAAGTTTTTCAACCACCGTAGATCTAGAGAGCAGTGGGATAAACATCTCAGGTACAACTCAGGTACTTGTAGAAGACAATTTATTGTCTAGTTATTTTATTAAAAAAAAAAAAAAGGTAAGAAATGTGTCTCTTTTTTTTTGAAATGTGTCTCTTTTATTACTATTATTTGCATGTATAAGTTATAATAATAGCCCAAGTTCTTTTTACAGCCAATTTCCATAAATATTAAATTACCAAACGCAATAGTATTTGCAAAGTTTTCAAAATGATCCTTAGAGTTTTATATCATTTAGTAGAAAAATAAACCAGGCAACCACATTTATTAATTTAGGCAATGTTTCCCAATAAAAATGTAGAAATATTTAAATTTACATATTACAATGAACCAACACAAAGTCAAAATCCACAATTACACATTCATAAAAAAATCTCAACATCATCTTCAGGACAAGCAGTTTCTGTACAGGATTTACAGACATCTAAGCAGTCTGAGTCTTCAGTGTGCAACGGAGTTCAGAGGTTCTGCTCGGATGTTCCCCAAGTCGAGCGCAGAGTCCGTCTCCTCGTCAATTTCTCCAATGACCGCTCTATTATTAGCATGGGAAAGAGTTAAATAATGCCGAAATAAACTTCCATACATTTCTACAATCCCATCAACTACTGCATCCTATTTCATTCTTCCAAACATGTGGTCCTGTGAGAGAGCGGTACAAACATGAACCACTTCCTAATTCTGAATGGCCGTGTAAGTCACGACACTCAGGAACCGATGTGAAGGTGGAGTGACAGGAACCAGTAGTAAAGAGATGCTGCAAAGTGTTGAACACCAGATCTTGCGAAAACTCACGGCTGATCCACTGCATTTTATTTACAGCCAAACAAATGCCCCCACGGGGCAACTGCAAGCTACTAACAAGACAGGAATCCTTAAGATTTTAAGAGTTTTCACAAGCTCGTAAAAGCAGGTTCCAGGCCCAG
This sequence comes from Microtus ochrogaster, assembly GCF_000317375.1. Lineage (NCBI taxonomy): Eukaryota > Metazoa > Chordata > Mammalia > Rodentia > Cricetidae > Microtus > Microtus ochrogaster. Next base: position 13,657,720 of record NC_022035.1, on the reverse strand, counting down.
CAGGCCTAGGGTGAATGTTCAAGTATGGTATCTTTGAACACAGACAGGAGGCACTCTAAAAGAGGAACGAGTCCACACACAGTGCGGCTGTGGGCAGAGGAGAAGAACCCTCTGCTCTGGCTCGTTCCTTTACAACTCACATCATAATTTCTCCTAAGTCATCTCCAGACAACATTTCATGAATCATAAACCCAAATTTGATTAAGGATCAATCAACCTACTTCCCAAATACAGACTTCAAATAAAGTTAAGAGAATAAAGCATATATCCATTTTAAGATAAACTTACGGTATCCACTAATGAATTAAACTTAGTCTACTAAATGAATGAAGTATCCCTATCATCTTACATACCCCTTCAAACCACCATCTTTTGCTGTCCTGAAGTCATATTTTGACTCTTCAGAGTTCTAGAAACATTTAAATTAAATTTAAATTTTAGCTATGTAAGCAGGTTAGACCTACAGTACTTAATACTTGGGAACCTGAAGGAGAATGAAGTCAGTCTGGTCTATGTAGCAAGCTCCAGGTCAGTCTGGGTTACATCTTTGAAAGAGGTGGGGGGAGATCACCAAAACTAAAACACAAAAACAAAAGGTCCCCAGAACTCCAAATTTAAAATTTAGTTCTTTGGTCACCAGCTACTTTTCAAATATCACAGCTACTCAAAACAAGTAGATATAATACTGGAAAATGTTGATACTTAAGACATCTATCATCAGAAAAAGATTATTTTGAATAGCACCACTCAAAATGGCTGCAGTCTTTCTCAAATTGCCTCCTCTAAGATATTCTCAAATTAAATTCAACCAGACAATGGGTTTTCACAGGACATGTTAAGTATATCCACTTCACTAAAAACAGCTAAATGAACCTGAATTATTCAAAAATAGCTCAAACAGGAGATTTTTAAAGCGATTTTTCCAAAATGTTATAAACTTTCTTTAAGGAACAATTTGGTGTTCCTTTCTGGGCCTACCCAGGCCACTTTCCTATTAGTATGTACACACACTACATACACACACAAACACAAAACACACACATTAGTGGTTTAGGCTACTCAGAGGCTGTGATAAAAGGTGGATCTAAAATTCAAGGTCAGTCTAAGCAACTTTGGAAAGCCTGGTCTCAAAGTGTAAAAGAGAGCTGGAGAACATAGCAGTGACAGACTGCCTGTTCTGCACACACAAGAGTCGAGGTTCAAAGGCCAACTCTCAATTAAGTAAACACAAATGAGGTCTCAGTAGGTAAATGTTTGGTTTGTGAAGTAACGACTTCAACATAAAAAGTATAAATCAAATATAAGATAAGCTATTTCTACAAAACAGATGAATGCACAATTCTATTACATATGGATGACATCATATAAGTTGGGGAAAATCTCTCTTCCACAACACAAGCACACCAGTAGTGAGAACGTAACTTCACTAAAATGACTTATTTTACTTACACGTTGTCACCTCTCACAATGTATAATCCTAATACGACTTGTTCGACTCCTTGCGAAGAACTGAACACCCTCTCGTGGCTTTCATCCAAAATCAAATTAATGGTCTGGTCAAAACCTTTTAGTGTTCCCTGAAAAAATAAATAAATAAATTATATATATATATATATATATATTCTGGTTCTGAATATGTAGATCAAACTTACAACCATTTCAGCTGTCAGCTAAGTACTTATGTCTTCATGTACGCCCACGAGCAAACACAATGTCTCTCCAGTGCAGAAGTAGCCCATGACACAGACTTTACCTCTTGTTTTATGATGGGGTAAACCTGTACAAAGCTGACTATTGTACAGCTGCAAAGGACAGCCAGGCACTAGTATTTCCAAGTAAGGAAATTCACATAGTCCGGGAACTAGCACTGTACAATAAAGCAGAAACTAAAATAGGACATGTTTGAGAGAAAATGATTTACCTTTTTAACTTAATAATAAGGAGAACTACAAACCAGCCAAATAACAGTTCACTGTATGTTACTTCTTAGTGAAAGGCACTGGCTAGAGGAACCCACTGCACAAATCACCTCGACTTTCCTTCACCATGGTGACAGTACTGTTTTGCTCATTTCAAATAACAAACCTACCTGATGCTCCAGAAATCAAATCATGGTTCAAGATTTCATGGACAGTAAATAGTACAGAAAAACAAGACAAGCTCCAGAGCCAGATCACAAAATAACAATGATACTATGTTATAAACAGCACTTTTCAGAAATTAGTCTAAAAATATACACAAAATCACATGGTAGCTACACCTAACATTTAGTACATCCTTGCTGCTAATATTGTAACTTGTATGCATGTATTATTGAATTCTCTTAATATTACAATAGACATATATAGAACTGAAATAATCAGAAACTAAATTTGAAGGAAATAATCAGGAATAATTGTGTGGCCATAGCAAAATGTAATATCACAAATAAGTTTCTAAAGAAATATCTTATTTTGGACTTTGCTGGTTAATCTCTGGGTTCACCATTAAACTCCCATGTTCTGAAAGCCATAATCATAAAAAATCAAAATGAACTAAAAAGAAACTTGGAATCTAGAAATTGGGAAGAAAAATGAGATTATTTCCTATAGCACTCAACCAATGGCAGTTATCATAAATCCCTATAAAAGTCCTCTTGCCTTCATTACACATGCAAAAGCTTTATCAGGTGACTACGTGATAAAGCCAGAACTACTGAATGTCAACTCAATGGTTCTGTTTAGATTTTTCTATAGGCATTTTCTAACAGAAATAAGAAATTTATAAACATGAGGTTTTCAAACATCAGCTCTTGCAAATTACCTGTTAACAGCAACAGACTTCTCGCATGTTGAAAGTAGCATATTCCTAATGACCCTTTCCTAATTGTTCGGCTGACAAAATTCAGACTGTGTCCTCACCACCACTACCACAAACAACAGAAAACCTACACACTCGCTTCCTTTATTAAGAACAAGGGAAGTAAAACACAATTTACAACACTTTATAGTTTTGTTACTTTTTATACTGAATCTCTGGAAAAGTAACTCTTTTTTTCTAAGTTTGGATCCTCATCTATAAGGTGGTAACTCTTCACAAGGTTGTTTGCAAACTAAGGAACACAAAAATTCTCGGCACAGGGCACATGCATTTAGTCTACGGCAGTCTATCCCTTGGACTGCGATTGCTCACTAAGGAGTAAGAAGAATCAAAAGGACTGAGAAGAAAAGGAAGTGGTTGAAGAGATGGCTCAGTGGATCAGAGCATATACTGCTCTTCCAAAGGATCCTTCTTAGCATCCGCACAGGGTGGCTCACAACTGCCTGTAACCCAGCTCCAGTGGATCTGACAAACGCTTCTTGGCTCCTTGTGTAGTATAACCCCACATGCATGGCAGACACTCACACAGACACACACATAAACAGGAGTAAAAATAAACCTATAAGGAAAACATGGGATTAAATTAGTCTTGCAAGGTCCCAAAGATCATACCCCAGTGAAGCCATTGTTAACTTAGTTTCTGAAACCACACTCATTATTTTTGAAGAACAATAAAATCATAGAATACACATTCCTCAGACTGGCTCTCCACACTGTTAAGCAACCTACAAGCGCATATACATAAGACACAAATCGTTAAAGAGCTCTAAATTAAAATAAACACAAGGAATGGAATGGGAATGAAAGAGTCAGTTTATTACACCTCTGCATTTCAGAGTCCAAGTCTTTAAGGTTTAATTGCGATGTTGGACTAGCAGTCAAGAAAGAGGGTCTGTCAAACTAGCTGAATCATAGGAACACTAGAATCTAGGTTATACTGTGTTACCTGAACATTAGATCAGAAATGGTACTTCAAATACACCCCCAAGAAACCCACAGGAAAGAGGAAAATGAAAATACCACTTACCACAATCATTCTCCCATCAGAAGTGATAACAGCAACAGTTCCTGAGAACCGAGTTAAGGACAGTATTTCTTAGAGATTACAAACTGAAAACTTTCAGCCTGGTAAGGAAATAGTTTCAAATTACTTAAAAAAGAAAAGGAAAAAAAAGTGGGAGAATTAAGATTCAACACAGCCGCTGCTCATAAGGGCAAAAGCTTCTTTAAAAAACTTGTTTCAATTCTACCTTGAAAAAACGGTTCATCAAATGGGAGAAGGGCAGAGAGTCTGTGACGTTTGACCCTGGTTTAAACAACAAGGGTTTCAATCTGACACGGAGCAAGACAATCCCCTTCCCTTCTTAGATCCATTTCTTCACCTCTGAAATAAAAATTGGATGCGTTCTTATCAACGCTGCATCATTTTAAGCATGTTAAGACCCTTCTAATCCAAGACCTGGTCATAATTGCTGCTATCAAGTTATAATCCTTACATCATGAAAAGTTCTCTGTACTTAGCTTGTTTCTTCTTTGTACATAGACTCGATGCACTGTTTCCGTCCTGACTTTAAAGCAGAAGTTCTAATCTAAATCTTACACGGGCTCTGGAAGGCCACTTGCGTCTCACTAAACCCCATCACAATTACAAGCTTTCTTTTAACGCCATCGCATAGACAGTTAAAGTGGAGGCATGGGGCCCGAAATTCAAATTAGAGAACCGTCTTTTCTATTACTTCCGAACAGCAAGCCTGCGAGTACCTGATAACCTGAGGAAGAAACTTCACCTTATTCCCAATGCTGGAACACACGAGCCTTAAGGAATCTGGAATTATGGGTAGGCTACTTGCGGGAAACTTCTAACGACACTGGGGTCTGTGATGTGCACGGAAAAGCCCCGGGTCCGTGCGCAGGACCCCACCGCGGACCCCGCCCCCGGCTTCCCCGGCCCCCTTCCCCCCGCCGCGGCCTGAGCCATCGCAGCCCCGCCCGAGGATACGGTTGATGTAGTTCTCCAAGGCAGACGTCATGCTGCTGGGCCCGGAGGTCCCGGGAATTATAGACGAGCCGGCAACAAGGAGACGAGACGCCGCCGGCCAGGAACACGTCCCGGTTCGCGCCCGCTCGTGGATACAAACACCGCGAGACGTGCGAGGCCTTAGCGGCAGCCAATCACTAAACAGGAGGAGCCGACCAAACAGGAAGCGGGGCGGTGCTGAGTAGTGTGCGTATGCTTCCGCCGGACTTCCGGGTAGCGATCGCTAGGAGGAGCCAGACCAAGGCGGGAGAGGCGGAAGTGAGTGGAGGGGGAGGCGGGAGGGCGCGAGCCGAGGGGAAGGAGCCGCGGGGAAGGGAGTGCGGTCCTTGCTGAACGCGGTGTGCAAAGACACGCCATTCCCGGAGACACCCGAGAGAAGACGTTTCCTCGGCGACTGGGGGAGGAGGAGAGCTTCTTTGTTCTCATAGGCAACGTGGGTGCCGGGTAGAGGGAGCTCTAGCTCTCCAGCAGGAGCCAAAAAAATTCAAACAGGCGAATGGCGCCAAGTACAAAGTGCGCATGTCGTAGCCACATGATGCCCGTTTTCAGAGAGTCCAACTTTTTTTTTTTTATGATGCTTGTGTATTCTGAATTTTAAAAACGAAATTTATAAAAACGAAATTCAAATAGGTAAAGGTGTATGAACCTCTCTTAGGACGTAGATGATCACCTTTTCATTGATATATATACAGGCTCAGCATTCCCTGGGGTGAAATTCTATGAGTAAAGAACCGATTAGAAAAACGTGTAAAATAAGCACAAGACGGGGTTCTAAGTCTGTCCCTGATAATTGATGTCCCTGTTGTAAGTCACTGCAACTCTTCTTGACCTGAATTTACTTAGATCCTGCCATAGCTACGTCATTTTATATGACTTGATAAAACTCCCCCGCCCCCGTGTGTGTGTGTTTGTAAAACAGGAGGTCTTACTCATACTACTCAAGTTCTCAAAATCTACATCTCCAGACTCCCCCCTCTATTTCCCCCGGTGATATTTTCACTTAAAGATTGGAAATGAGGAATCTGCACACCTAATAATGGGAGGGGAGAAAGCAGTATGTTGTTGTTTTTAAAAGTTTTTCTTAGCTGAAGAATTACAGCTTTGGAATGATTTAACTCTTCGTGCCTTGGATTTACTTTCTGGTAATTGGAGAAAATGACAGTTATTGAGTAATCAAACTTGGAGAACTGAAAGAAATCCTTTAAAGCTTTCTATACAATTATTATAAAAATATCTAGCTGTTATTATACAAGAAAGTAAACTGCATCATAGTAACTTTTTCATCACCCCAAAACTTATTCTAATATTTTGTGTACTGTTATATTTTCTAATGGGACAAAAAGAATGGCAGACATTCTGCGTGCTTTATGGAAGGGTGGTATGTGGTGTGTCACAGTATTGCAAAACTTACAAAGAGAAGATTTAAGGTAGGGCTTGAGGAAAAGTACAAACACACTTCAGGGAAATGGACTGGATGCTATGAACTGAAGCTGTCAGGAGCCCCAGTATGAGTTCTTGGTTCACTGAGGTAACAATAGGAAGTGAAGTAACTGTAGCCAGCTTGAACATGGTAAACATGGCTCTGGCAGGCCTTACCCTCTTCCTGTTCCCTCTGCCTTGCTAAAAACATTAGACTACATTCCTAAAGCTAACTCCCCAGGTCCATTCCTTTATTTGGCCACTTCCTCCTCCTGAGGCTGACTACCAAGGTTCAGCTAACAAAGTACAGAAGTGGAGCAATCAAAAGCCTCCTTTGACCCACCTCATTAAATGCCCAATGAAAATTAAGCACCTCATCCTAACAGGGCTTCATTACCTTTATAAATCACCATTTTCCTATGGGCCACATCTGTCTCCTCTCTATCCAGAGAGAGTCTTTTGTGCCACCTCAATACCCTCTACCTTTCTCCATTGCTTCTTTCTTTCACCTTCTTTCTCTTCCTCTATCTCCTGTCCTTTATCCTTGCCCTCTGTCCCTCTGGGGCAAATAAATCTCTTTTGTATGGAAAACTTGGTCTTGGGGTGTCTTGAGCCAATTTCAAGGTTCCCTCCAAAAATGATAGAAAAAAAAATATGTGATCAGAAGATGGAGGATAAGAAGGGAAATGCTGTATCCGACAATTTATGGCTGGCATGGTAATAGCAGTTGATGAACCAGAAGGATAGAAATAAAAGATAACAACTGTTAAAGCAGATAACCTATAGAACTGTACAAATGTCAGTCAATCAACAATGTATAGCCAGTATTTTTAAAGTGTGTGTGTGTGTGTGTGTGAGAGAGAGAGAGAGAGAAAGAGAGAGAGAGAGAGAGAGAGAGAGAGAGAGAGAGAGAGAGAGAGAGATGGAAGTCACAGGAAAAACATTCAGAACTCAATTCTCTCCTTCCACCTAGAGACCACAAGAACCAAGTTCAAGTACAGTAAACATAATGATCTGCTGAGCCATCTCCTCAGCTTCTACCCTGTGTTTTCAGTTGGTTTTGTCTCCATGAGACGTTTTGTTACTGTCATAGCTTTTGATTGCAGTCAAGCTCCATTGGGCATCACTGCCATTGCCAGTATTACCCATGACAAGTACTCAGTAATGTCCCTGAAGTGAAGCATGTGATCTAGATAGAGGGTGCTTTATGACCAAGTGTACTTAGGCCCACACACTTTGGCTCTTTCCTCAGATTGCAGGTTAGGACAATTACAAAGCAGGAGAAGCAGACTCTTTCTGGTGCATTTCGTTAATTTCTTCTTCAGTGTTATACATTAATGTTATTGTTGTTCAGTTTCTCTGATGAGAATTGGCAAATTATAGTATGTAGCCAGATTTTTTTTGGTAAACACATTTTGCTGTCACAAAACCACAGCCATTAATATTTATGCTATATGTGGCTGCTTCAGGGCTTCAGTAGCACAATTGAGCAATTCCAGGAGACATGGTAAACCTAAAATATTTACTAACTAGCATTGGGTAGAAAGTTTGAAGATATCACTTCTGACCAACAAATAAAATTCTCAAGATTTTATGACTATTACCAAACCCATTGCTCTGATCTGTCTCAATGCTATAAAGCTTGCTTCTAGCTGGCTTTGAGATAGAATTTCTCCATTCCTTTGAACATAGTATCTTGTACCAAGAGTAAATAAACACATCAAACTAGACTTTGAAAGAATGACTGTGTTGTTTCCTCTCTCTTTCCTTCCCTGTTATTGTCATTTCAATCAAGAACGTGCAGATATTTTTCCAACTCAATTATCATGTAATGACATTTTCTCATGCATGAATACGATAGAAAATAATTATCTTTATTTTAGCTTATGCACCAGAAAGCTAAATTAAAATCGCAAATCATATCATAACAGTGCAATGAATTAGAACAATTTCATAGCAGACATTTAAAACACAAATAAGTAATTCAAATTTAAGACAGCTATTTGTGGAGATTATTAACGTTCATTTTTCAGGTATTCGACACCTGAGCTCCCCCTGTGTCTCTCAGGAATTCTGTATAATTTAGGTGGGAGAAAAAACTCAGTATATCATGCATCCATTTTCTTTGAGTTTTCTTGTAATGACATTCTTGGATTGTGCTTAAGACTACTCTAGACTTTTACTTGGGTACTAGTGTTGCAAACAACGGTACATACAAACAACCTATTCTATTATGCACATTAGTCTAGCAACAGCAAGTTCATAATATGATTTTAGGCAACAGCAGAGATTTCATTCAAAAGTTCTTGATGCTGTCAGTCGTGACTCCATTTTTATCCTTATAGATCTATCTTTCCCTGGGAGCTAGACTTGTTTTTGTGCATAGCCTTTTTTATCCAATGACACATTAACTGATCTCATGTGCTTCTCAAACTGTCCATAGAATCTTCATGGAGCTTCTATAGAACAAGGAAACTTCATTCATAGGAGTTTTTAGGATATTGTTCTTGTTTACTTGTCTGATATATGGCAAATGCCCATTTCTGAACCAGTCTCTTTGCTTAGGTTCAAAGTTCTCTCTCCAGAGTTTAACCTAGGAATAAGGGCTATCTACACAAACCACATGACTGCTTTAAACAGTGAATCGATGAGTTCTAAAGAAAGCCAGATTCCTTTCTGTTGGAAATAAAAAGGAACAGAGGCTGAGGAAACAACCAACAAATACCTACTATTAATGAGATATATTTAAATCTAATTGAATATAGGTCTATGGTGGCTAGTTTTATGTCAACTTGACACAAGCTAAAGTCATCTGAGAGGAGGGAACCTAAATTAAGAGCTTCCGTAAGACTGTAGACCAGCTTGTAAGGCATTTTCTTAATTAGTGATTGAGGTGGAAGGGTGTAATTATTTGAGTACCTACCTTGATTGAATTAAAGTTATCAAACAAATTGAACATTTCTTATTTCTTATTTAGACTAGCTCTGTGTTTGTGTGTGTGTGTGTGTGTGTGTGTGTGTGTGTATAAGAGAGAAAGAGAGAGTTTTATCTAGATGTAACAAAATAGTTAAGACAAACAACTTTAAAAAGAGGATAGATTCTTTTGTCTGTCACTTTCAAAGGTTTCATCCTACTGTTACTTGGCCGTGTTTGCCTTAGGCCTGTGGCAGCATAATCATCCATGATAGAAAGGCCTTTTAAGAGAGGCTGCTCACCACATTGCCATCAGGAAACGGAGATAAAGATGCTAGAGTGTCCCTGTCCCCTTCAGAAGCCCCTTCTTTAACCAAACATCCTTTCTGCTGGGTCTCACTTCCTATCACCTCCAATTTCTCTACATGATTATTTGGGAGGCATTCAAGACTCAAAATCTAACACTCTTTTATGTTCATTTATTGTCATCTTTTCTTTCGAATGAGCCATTTGTTGTCACTGCCTCACAACTTTGATGCCAAGTTCTTTCTCCCCACTCCACCCCCCACCATCTGCTTCCCATTAATATGCTGAAACATCCCCAGTGTTTTACTGATGGTAGACAGAGTTGCTTAATCCTCCTTCTGACTTGTGGCACTGGATGATGCATTTTTTGCTCTACTTTTAAAAGATGCAATCGTCCTTCTCTAATGACTAGAACCAGTTCATTCTCCTCTTCTATTTAGTGTCATCTGCCTGCAAAAGCTTTTTACAAACGAAAGAGAGAGAGAGAGAGAGAGAGAGAGAGAGAGAGAGAGAGAGAGAGAGAAAAGGAAATAGTATTATGGAATATTTAACTATGTAAAAATGTTTTACTTTTGTGTATGCTGCAGAATATTTCACAATATAAAGGTGGGTTCCTTTTGTTTATGCAACATTTGTTTAACAATGTAAAGATATGTTCCTTTTTTTTTTTTTTTTTTACCATGCTTCCCTAAGGCACCTGATTGGTCTAATAAAGAACTGAATGATAAATAGCTAGGTAGATAAAGGATAGGCGGAGCTGGTGGACAGAAAGAATAAAAAGGAGGGGAAACCTAGGCTTGAGAGAAGAACAAGGAAGGATAGAAAAGAATGAGGAGAAGACCAGGCATCCAAAAGCCAGATATGAGAAACAGAGAAAGTAAGATACACAGAAGGAAAGAAAAGTAAAAAGCCCTGAGGCGAAAGGTAGATAAAGAGAGGTTAATTTAAGTTAAAAGAGTTAGCCAGAAAGAAACCTAAATTAGGCCAAGCATTCATAACTAATAATAAGTTAAGGTATTCATAACTAATAATAACTCTCCATGTCATGATTTGGGAGCTGGTTGGTGGTGCAAAAGAAAAGCCTGGTACAAAAAAGAACAAGAGATGAAGCTAACCCCCTTCCTTTTCTCTCTATTACTGCTGCTCTGAAGTTGTGTTGCCATTTCTACATTTCTGTATTATCTGTGATACATACTCCTTTGGTTTTACATATTTTATATACATGTTATCTTTGAAGCTTGCTTTCTAAATTTATTAGTTTCTGTTTGGGGAAAACTTGATATATCTAGATTTAGTTATTTCATTGACCTATTCTGTATCTCTATTTTGTAAATTAATGACAAGTTAAATATAAATGGGGAGATCATATCTTTATTTTACATTTATTTAAGTGATTATTTTTAATATTACCTTCTACCAATTGTAGACCAATGATCCTGTATCACTTTTAGCCTTAGAGGTCAGTTGGGGGATGAATTGATGAAGCACATGCCTGTATCTCACAATTATTGATCTTAGAATAAATGGATAACATCCTAGAAAGTTGTTTTCATTTTATTTCCACAGTTTATACTTGAAAACATTATTCACTAACTAGGAAATGTGGTCGTTTTAGTAGTTTCTATTTGTTTTCCTCATATATTTATACTCTATTTAATTCTGCTGACTATTTATATAAAATTTCTCTCAGTTTTCCATGTTTGCTAATCTCTGAACCACTCCCTGACTTGGAATAAGTCTTATTCTTATCTGAACCTAATACTATTTTCCAAATAAGTTCATGCATCTGATTTCTCCCTCTTGTGGTTATTCTTCATCTGCTACAAAAGTGCTTTCCTTAAATGAGCTGACAACTTTATCTAAAGAGAGATAGGAGATGTTTTAGACTCTCTGAGCTAGGTGACCTTTGTGGCAACTCTTCATCTTTGCTATTGAATTAGGTTAATTTCCACAAATGGCACATGGCTCCGTATATACTCCCACAAAACTTTATTTACAAACAAATATCAATCAGACAGATCTATGTCAGGATACTAGTCTACTTACAGCTAGTCTATAACAAATTGCATCATAGGTCTTCCTATCAAAGACTTTATATTTTATATATGACAAATAGTATTTATGTATATTTTTTCAGAATCATACAACAATCTTACCACTTGTGGTTAGTTGTTTAAAATACAGAGGTCATAATCTGCATTCTGACTTGTTCTGTTTAATACTTATCATTATGTAGTTGATATAAAGCCCAAGTTACTGTATATTTTTATAACTTTTGGCCATTTAATACATAAACTTATATATGGATAAATGAGATGAAAACTTTTCACTTATGTACAAAACATTCTAGAAGTATTTGTGAAAAGGTTTACATTTACTGGCAAAGGGGTTCAAATTAAACAACAAAATTACTATATAAAATTGGCAGATTATATCTTTCTAACATCTTAACTAATGTTATGTATGTTCTTTGGGTAGAAATAAAACATATGGTTCTTTTCTTCTCAATAATTGAGATCAAGCCCAAGGTCTTGAACAAAGTAGTCAAGTGCTCTGTAGAGGAAAATTTAATTACAGTTTTAAAACCTGTGATCCTCCAATTCTTTTTCTGCGACAGTTTATACGCATAAGGGAATTGCCATGAAAAATGCAATGGTTTCTATGTAAGTATATTAATTGCAGTATAATAAATATATGGTTTAATATACCAAATAATTCTTCAAAGTACAAATGTTGATAATGGCAAAGAAAAACTATTATTCATTTCAGACATTCAGAATTTCTCTAATATTCAATTATCAATGTAATATACTGCATAAATGAAAAAAAGAATACTTTTCATTAAGACTGGTGATAAAATAATAGCTGTGGTTGCTGCCACAGCTATTCAACATTGTAGTGGTGTTTTTAGTGTATTGAGGTGGAACAAAGCATAGAAAGCATAATGATTGAAAATGAAAAAGTTCAAGAGTGCTGGCTAGTTTTAACGTGACACAAACTAGAGTCATTGGAAAAGAGGGAACCTCAATTGAGAAAAGACCTCCATAAGATCTGGCTGTAAAGCATTTTCTTTTCTTTTTTTTTTTTAATTTTTGAGACAGGGTTTCTCCATAGCTTTTTGGTTCCTGTCCTGGAACTAGCTCTTGTAGACCAGGCTGGCCTCGAACTCACAGAGATCCGCCTGCCTTTGCCTCCCGAGTGCTGGGATTAAAGGCGTGTGCCACCACCACCCGGCTGCATTTTCTTAATTAATTGTTGACATGGGAAGGCCCTGCTCATTGTGGGTGCTACCACCCATGTGCTGGTGGTTCTGGGTTCTATAAGAAAGAAGGTTAGCAAGCCACAAGAAGAAAGCCAGTAAGCAGCACTCCTCTATGACTTCTGCATGTTCCTGCCCTGTTTGAATTCATGTCCTGACTTTTTAGTGATGAACAGTGATGTGGAAGTGTAAGCCAAATAAACCCTTTCCTCCCCAAGTTGCTTTTGGGCATGATGTTTCACCATGGCAGTCATAACTCTGACTGAGACACTCAAGTACCCTGATTTGATAATATGATGACTTTGTATGTAGACAACACAAAGATATTCATAAACTATCTTATGGAGTTAAGTTGAATTTAGCAGTAGATAGCAAGTTCAACATATGAAAACTTGTTTAGTTTCTATATAACATCAACAAAAGTGCCAAAATGAACATAAATATTGTTAGTAATATACTAGAATAGTGTATTGCTTAATTTGATATTGGTAATATGTTAACAACTGGAAGTACAGAATAAGGAATATATCGACATTGTCTGTGATGTTTCCAACAGTTTTGTGCCTCTAATACCTCTAAAATGTTTACAGCCTAAAAACTTACTGAAATAAAACCTTCAAAATAAAAAAGCAATACCACTAAAAATAATCACAGTACACATCAAATATCTGTGGAATTTAATAATCAGACCTCCAAAAACTTTTATTTCTTGATTATTTGCAATTTGTTTGTTGGTTTCTTTGGTGATGCTGAAAATAGAACCCAGGGTCCCATGCATGCTGAACATGGGCTCTACTCACTCAGCTGTATCCTCTATCAAACAACCCAAAATTTAACAAAATATGTCCAAAGGAGTCAAAGACCTAAACAGATGGCATGTTCATGGGCTGGAAATTTGAAGACTGTGAACTATCAGTTTTCCTCATATTGTCTTATAGATTCAACACAATTTCTGTGGAGGTCACAGTAGACTAATGAGTCTTTGTGTGCATCCCCTTTTGTTTAAATAAGAGAGTTCCAAATCCAATACAAAACTATATACACTAGGAACAGATATCAAGTATAATTAGAATTAGAACCAGCATAAACAATATTAAGCAAGGAACGTATTCTAAATATTTTAATAAACATTCTATCCTAAGGAGTCTAAGTCTTGTATAGGAAATGACGTGGCTAGATCATAAGAGTACAGTAACTACAACTATATAATCGTCAACCCCATCAAAGGCCTGGTAGCTAATTGCCACTGTCATATATTGCTCGCTTTGGAAGCTGCTTATTTGTACTTCCTGCCTGGTCAAGTAATATTATCTCCCTTCTCAGGTCTTCGAAAAAAATATTTATTAAAACATTTAGCATACGTTCCTTGCTTAATATTGTTTATGCTGGTTGTAATTCTAATTACACTTGTTATCTGTTCCTAGAGTATATAGTTTTGTATTGGGTTTGGAACTCTCTTATTTAAATAAAAGCGGGAGGTGCTGTGGGAACACATTCTGCTCCTTCAGCCAATAGCCTTTAAGATACCAGCCCACTTGGGCGTAGTCTCTTATACTGTAAAAGCAGCTATAAAGCCTGTGCTCCCTTCCTTGCTTCCTGTTCCTGCTTCTGGCTGCTAGACTCTGTTACTGTTTGCGCAGAGTACTGTTATCTAGAACAGTGATCTGTAAGTTTTCCCTTAAATAAATAACCCTTTTATTATTCATAATTCTGAACTGATGTGGGATTATTTTGTGGCTTCTCTCATCAAATCTCAGTTGATGAGCTGTCTCCATAAGATTGGCCTATGGGCAGAACCAAGGAGGTCATTTTCCTTTTTTTTTTTTTGCAGTATTTCTTTTTTGTATTTATTATTTTTTTTATTAAAAATTTCCATCTCCTCCTCTCCTCCAATTTCCCTCTCCCTCCCCTAACTCCTCCTCCTTCTCCCTCTCCAGTCCAAAGATCAGTCAGGGTTCCCTGCCCTATGGGAAGTCCAAGGTCCTCTCCCCTCCATCCAGGTCTAGAAAGGTGAGCATCCAAACAGGCTAGGCTCCCACAAAGCCAGTACATGCAGTAGAATCAAAACCCAGTGCCATTGTCTTTGGCTTCTCAGTCAGCCCTCCTTGTCAGCCACATTCAGACAGTCCGGTTTGATCACATGCTCCATCAGTCCCAGTCCAGCTGGCCTTGGTGAGCTCCCATTAGATTAGCCCCACCGTCTCAGTGGGTGGGCACACCCCCCTCGCGGTCCTGACTTCCTTGCTCATGTTCTCCCTCCTTCTGCTCCTCATTTGTACCTTGGGAGCTCAGTCCAGTGCTCCAATGTGGGTCTCTGTGAGTGAGGTAACCCAGACCCAAAAAAATGAATGTGGTATGTACTCACTCATTAGTGGATTCTAGCCATAAATAAAGAACATTGAGCCTATAATTTGTGATCCTAGAGAAGCTAGATAAGAAGGTGAACCCAAAGAAAAACATATAATTATACTCCTGGATATTGGAAGTAGACAAGATTTCCAGGCAAAAATTGGGGGGTGGGGGGGGGGGGTAAGGGGAGATGGGGAGAGAGAAGTGAGAAGGGGAGGATGGGGAGAACTTGGGGGAATGGGACGGTTGGGATGGGGGAAGGGTGGATATGGGAGCAGGGAAGTATATATCTTAATTAAGGGAACCATTTTAGGGTTGGCAAGAGACTTGACTCTAGAGGGGTTCCTAGGTGTCCAAGGAGATGTCCCCAGCTTGTTCCTAGAGCAGCTGAACTGGCCCTATCCTATAGCCACACTGATGAATATCTTGCATATCACCATAGAACCTTCATCTGGCAATGGATGGAGATAGAGACAAGGAGGTCATTTTCTTTATTGCTAGTTTGTAAAGGAGGGCTCAGGCCACCGTGTCAGTACCATCTTTAATAAAGTGGGGCTGGGCTGATGGAGGAAGGTCATTGGTTAATTAAAGAAGCTGCTTGCCCTGATAGGTTAAAACATAGGTGGGAGGAGTAAACAGAACAGAACTCTGTGAGGAAGAGGAAGTGAGCTCAGAGACTCGACAGCTCTCCTCTCGGGGGCAGACGCCTCAGAGAGACACTATGCTCCACTCTTGCGGGCAGAGGAGAGAGCTCTGCTCTCTGAGGCACACACGATGAAGCTCCGACCCAGGATGGACGTAGGCTAGAAGCTCCCTGGTAAGCCACCTTGTGGGCTACAGCAGATTATTAGAGATAGGCTAGTCCAGGTGCGAGAGTTAGCCTAAAAGAGGCTAGATAGAAATGGGCCAAGCAGTGCTTAAAAGAATACAGTGTCCGTGTAATTATTTCGGGAAAAGCTAGCGTTGCAGGCAGTGGGGTGCTGGGGACGCAGCCCCACCGCTCCTATTACTACACTGGGCTGTATAAAAATAGGAACCGGTAGATGATTCCAAGGAAACAGTGCCATCCAGACACAACAGGACTAATGCACATATAAACTCACAGACAGTACAAGAGCATGTATAAGACTTGCACATGTTCAAACAAGATAAAAGTCCCAGCAATGAGAAGGGGAGGGTGACACAAAGCCCCACTCCTAATCAAGAATGTATTTGCACTTGATAGCTACTGGGAAAGGGAAAATCAGTTTTCTTCGAATGTATGTCGCTAGGTATAACAAACATACTTCAGGGCAAGGCCCATGAGTAGGATTAGTTGAGCAATGTAAAACAGACTCCATTTGTGTTTGTGTGTATGTGTGTGTGCATGTTTTATTAATGTTTGCATATATTAGTTTTTTTCATTTGCTTGAATTTTGGGCTTTTGTTTTGTTTTGCTTTAGGGGTTGGAAGAATGGAGAAAAAAAGAGCATAAAATATATTTAGTTAGGTAGAGAAGATGTGGGTAGAGTTATTGAAGAGGAAAGAATATGGTCAAATACACTGTATGAAAACTTTTGAAGCCAGTAAGGAGTGCCTTCATGGTCTCTGCTTCAGGCTCCTGTCTTGAGTTCCTACTGTTACTTTTGTCAATGATGAACTGTGACCTAAGAGTTTAACTAAGTGAGAACCCTTTCCCCTTGAGTAGGTTTTGAAATAGCAGTTGTTTTTGTTTGCTCTCTACCTCCTTTCTTAGCAGGCGGTCCTGCCTTGTGATTGCAGCAGTGCCGCTATGACTAAGAATGTTGTTATTTAGGACAGAAGACTGCTCATTCACTGATGGCAATGATGAAGGTAGGTCCACCACAGTCTGTCCTTGTAGTTTTATGTACACTTCACATAAAGTTCTATGCTTTGTTCTCTCTTTTTTTTAACTTCCATTGATTCTTTGTGGATTTCATATCATGCTTTCCAATCCCACTTATCTCCCTGTCCCATAACATCTGTCCTTTGCCCTTGTAACCTCCCCTCGATTAAATCAAATCCAAATTTAAAATAAAAATAAAAAAATAAAACAACAACAACAACAAAGAAAGGAGAATAATCTTGTCATGGAAGTTGCAGTGTGGCCTGTTGAGTCACAGGTTAGCCTTTCGTCCATTCATTGTTATTTGCAAGTGTTCATTGCCATGGATCTGAGGACCTCTAAGATCAGGAGAACTGATCCTCCTCCTTCCTGCAGGCTGCACTGAGAGAGATAACCAAGGCAGTGCTGGAGAGCTTGCCCAGGTAGTGATGATTAGGGAAAGCTGGCAGACTGACCAACCTAACAACCTCCAGGCCCAGAACCTCAGAACCAGGGCTGTGAGTTCACCTACCCCAACATCCATCAAATCTATGAACTGTTGCAGCATGTGAAGGGATGAACCTACAGATCCAAAACAACAGGATCTCCATGGCACAGGACGAGGATATCCAGGAGAGCCCATAACTGATGGTGTAGCAGAAACCAGAGGCCTAAGGCCAGACCAGGTCTAGAAACCTTGGTGCCCAACCACCTGATTGATTACACTCCCCACCCCAGACCAAAATGTCTTCAGGGAAGCCATCTGTGTCCTCCATCAATTGCAAAGTTTTTTCTTTCTGATTCTGTTCAAAAGTTAGAATTATATGCTATTCTCACCCACACTCATATCACTAGGACCACCTCTACCGTTTTGCCCAGGCAAGGTGCAGGGTCCTCTCTCCTGATTACTGGAGGGGGCATATGGGGGAGGAGCAACGGCATCTCCCTTGCTCTCACATCCTCAGGGATGGCCCACCTGTACCCCTAACAGCAGTGTCAGCTCTAGTGTGTTATCCAGGAGGGGTTCAGGGCCCTCTCTCCTGTGTGCTACAACTGGTAAGGGGCAGGGCTAGTTCTCTCTCTCTCTCATGACCCAGGGACCAGCTCGCTATCCTGCCACAGATAGCAGGGGCAGAGAGTGGAGGGTATCTTTCCCTTACCCATGCCACCACATGGCAGATGAGATAGGTGGAGTCAGCTCTGTTGCCTCATGGCTTGAGGGCTTGCTCCTCTGCTTTCCTGACAAGGTCAGCCCTAGTCAGCTCAGGGTCTACAGGGTCAGCCCAGATGGGGGAACAGAACCATGCTCTCCTGTACTACAGCCAGTGAGGACAGTCAGGAATAGCTTTCCCACTCCTGTCACTCCAGGGCCAGCTTTCTCCCCTGCCACAGGAGGTAATGGGTGAGGGGGAGGGGATCTTTCTCTCACCCATACCACCATATAGCATACAAGTGGGGTCAGAGTCAGCTTCCCTGCTCTCCCACCTTCAGAGAGTCAGTTCACCTGTGTCCCTGACCACAGACAGGGTCAGCTCTAGTGTGCTGCCCAAGTGAGGTGCATACCTGTGGTGAGAGGTGAGCCATCTTTCCTGAGTGCAGCAGTAAGCTGCAATAGGGGATAGCATCAGCTGTCACAGAGCTAGTGAAGAGCAGGACTGGCTCAGCACACCATGGTTCTAATGACTCCTAGTGATAAAAGGGGCCATTGATATCATCACAGACCCCTGCTGCCGCAGGACCACAGACCCAGACATGGCCTTGCCAGTGGCACAGGCCACCCAAATCATTTTTTGCCCTGAGACACCATCAAGGTCTCATGTGGCTGACCAGACCCTGGGCATCTGTAGATGTTACCCTCGGGGGTAACAGGAGTCATGGACACTGGTTGTTGTAGGACTATAGACTCAGACATGGCCCTAGGCAGTGTCCCATGCCCAGATATGTTCCCAGGTAGCAGCTCTGGCCTCTCAGGTCAGTATGACTCTGGCAGCAGCATGGTCTGTGGATGCCAACATGATCTCAGGTGCCTGCCCCTTGGTGGTAACAGGAGCCATAGACATCAACTCAGACCCTGGCTGCTATAGAGCCATAGACCCAGACATAGCCCTCTGCAACATCCCTAGCCCAGATAACACTCTGACTCTGGGTGACAGCACAGACCCCTCAGATCAACATGTCCTTGGTGGCAACATGGCTCTTGGACATCCTCATGGCCACAGGTTGTAGCCCAAACCCATGGTAACTATGTGGTCTTTGATAGCAACATGAGCCATGGGCACCAGTTCAGACCCTGGCTGTGGTAAGGCCATGGATGGACCTGAACATGGTTTTATGCAGCAGCCCAGACTAATATGTCACCATGGTCTTAGGTGGCAGAGTAGGCTAATTAGGCTGGCATGGCCCCTGTGGAAGTGAGGCCCTCAGGCAACAACAAGGTCACAGATGGCAATTCAGACCCCTGGCATCATCACAGTGTTTGATGATCTAAGGAGCGTTGGACATCAACACAGATCCTGGATACATAAGAGTGATCAATGCAGACATGGCCCTCGACCGCAGCCATGGTCTGGCTATGGTCTACCATGGCCACAGTTGACAGCATTGGCCACTCAAATCAGTCTGGCCCTGGTGGGAGCACAGTCATCAGGTACTAACATCATCCCAGGTTGCAGCTCAGACCCCAGGCATCCAGGTGGACCTTGGAAACAGCATGGGCTAGGGATGTAAACACAGCCACCAGTTGCAGCAGGACTATGGACCCAGACATGGTTCTTGGCAGCAGCCTGGGCCAAGCTGTCACCATGGCCCCAAGTGACTGTGCAGGTCAATGAGATTGACATGGCTGCCATAGCAGCACGGCCGTCAGACACCAACATGGCTCTAGGTAGCGTCCTAGCCCACAGGCCCCTGCATAGCCCCAGTGATGACAAGAGTGACAGACATCAACACCAGCCCGATCAGCTGCTCCAAGGCCCCAGACCAAGGCCTGGCTTTTGGGCATAGACCTGGCCTAAACATCACCCTGGACTTGAGTGACCAGCAGGCTATTCGTGTCAGCCCATTCTTCATGACCCTCACCTCTCCAGGTCTGCCTCTCTCCCTAGACCAGGAGTCATTTTGCCTCTCCCTCTCTTCTACCCACTCTCTCACCACTACCACTGCCCAGTACCAGGACTCTTAGTTGGGTCACAGGTGGCTCTTGGTTGAGTCCTGCGCACTTCTGCCACAAATCACGGCAGGGAACTGTTGCCTTTCCTCTATCCTGTGCCCAGGTCTAGAAACCTTGGTGCCCAACCACCTGATTGATTACACTTCCCACCCCAGACCAAAATGTCTTCACGGAAGCCATCTGTGTCCTCCACCAATTGCAAAGTTTTTTCTTTCTGATTTTGTTGTCTCATCACAGCAATAGTAAACCCTAACTAAAACAGTTACTATATTACAAGGTTCTGGAAAATCTAATACACGAGAATAGCATATAATTCTAACTTTTGAACAGAATCATAAGAGTCACTTTACTTAAATTTCCTGATTTATAGCCTGCCTTTCTTGATTGATTTATGTCAGTATAGATGAATATATATTTATTTGCTCCAGAAATTGGTGTTCCCCTTACAATATGAGGAAGGATCCAATTAGTTTTCTTTATGAAAAGAAATATCTTGCTTCTAGAATAATTGTTGCAAATCTCTCCCAAAAATTACTACAAGCTCTTGACTGGTGCTCATTTTTTGTCCATAAGGAGGCAAATTCAGCATTAGTAAACAGCACCACAATTTCTGCTGTTTCTATTCCTGTTAATTGATGAAGCCTTAATTTTCCTTTCAGAATCAATTCAGAAACCTTTTTCTGTATAGGTTTTTGTTTATTATCTTTGGGTGGTAAGAGCATTCATTCTAAGATACTATCTTCTCTCTGTATAAAAATTCCTATAGAGAATGTGTGGAGGGTAGTATGGCCAGGATACAATCAAGCTCTGGATCCAAGTGATCCATATGCATATCTTGTAATTTCTTTTCTATCAAAGCCATTCTCTTTCAGCCTCAGCTGATAATTTTCTTGGACTATTTATGTCCTAATCACTTTGTATAGTTTGAGATAAATTAATTAGTTCTTCAACTGTCAATCCAATTGAGAGCCACAGCCAGTTAATATTGTCCAGCAATTTTAGAAAATCATTAAGTGTTCACAACTGATCTCTCCTAATTTGTACTTTCTGTGGTTGAATTTTTATAAACCTATCTTATATCCTAGGTAATTAATATAATCTCCTCTTTGTAGGTGTTCAGGAGCAATTTGTAATCTCCAACAAGAAAAACTTTTCTTTACTTCTTCAAACATTTTTTTCTAAGTTGTCTGATGGTATGGGAAGTCCTTCTGTATATGTGTTGCTTTTATTGGTTAATGAATAAAGCTGTTTCAGCCAGTGGCTTAGCAAAATAGAGCAAGGTGGGAATTCCAAGCAGATAAAGAAGAAGAGACACCATTTAGCTACGGAAGGGGAAATATGCCTGCAGGATACCACCGATACCACCGGAATCTTTCTGGTAGGCCATAAGCCTTATGGTAAAATACAAAATAATAGCAATGGGCTAATTTAAGATGTTAGAGTTAGCTAGAAAACGCCTAAGCTTTTTCCCACCCTATCCTTATGACCGAAGAGTGAATGGGAGGAACATTTGATTGTGGAAAAGGTAGCTGATCTAGAAAGGAGATAAAGAGGGCTCTTTCAGATAGCACTAAGAGGTCCACACTGTCAGACAGCACAAAACTCACAGCAAGGACAGAGTTCTGTCCAATGAGTTTGACAGCCAAACTTAATACCTTAATGCTTTTTATAATAGAGAACTTGAACACTCAAACATGCTCATGCTTTGGAACGTTCAGGTCAGATTTCTGCTCAATGAGTCCTCAGTAGACTCTTTCTCAGTTTGTTTCAAATAATGAACAAGCAAGGAGCTTGTTCATCAGCGTTGACCATGAGCGAGTGTTCTGTTTTCGATAATGCCCAACCTTACTCTATTAGTAGAACTTGGATATAAAGCACATGCCATGCTCTGTGGAATAAAATCACTGACATTATTCAGCGCCTGTGTCCAGTGCTGCACTGCTTACTCTAGAATTGAGTAAATTGTAATTATCTTTTAAATTGATGGCTTCTTTTTCTTTAGAGTTGAAAATCTCTTGAGTCCCTGCTCTATGCTGTTAAAAAGAGTATTGTATCATTTAAATCTTTGGGCAAGTTTATAAACATTAGTTGAGGAAAAAGTTTTTTCAGTATTCATGTCAAAACTGCATTCCCTTAATTTTGATATTAATCTAAGTTTAATGATATGTGTGATATGCATATGTAACCATATGTCTAAATGGAATTCATTTGTTTGAAATAAATAAGCATGCATTAAAACCCTTGAGAAACTTGTTAAAAAAAAAAACCCACCTAAGCTAATAGGCCAAGCGGTGTTTTAATTAATACAGTTTCTGTGTGATTATTTTGGGTCTGGGTGGCTGGAATGAACAAGCAGCCTCTGCCTACAGTCGGAGTTTCAATCAGCTAGTTACAGATCATCTATATAGTGATAAATTATAGATTGAGGAATCACTGTTTCTAGGAACACCTTGCCTACAATCAGATGACCTGGTTTACCACAGTTAGAACATCTAACCTTTAGATTTTTCTTAAAGTTTTTAAAAATCATTTTTCCTATCCAAATATCATAAATGTGAAATCCAATATCAGCTGCATTTCTGTTCCATTCATCTTTGGGTGCTGGTATTTTCTTTAAAGTCCTAATCACCATTTTGTATTCTAAATTAGCATTTTCAAAAACCAAAGATATAATTAATATTTGTCTAGATATCTGGATCTGATAATATTTACAGTTGAAGTCAATCCTTGTAAAAGATCAATGAAGTCTTCTTTTGGTCCTTGAATAATTTTAGTAAATGACTCACTCCTCTCTCCTGATTCTTCAACCCTGTCCCAAGTTCAAAGTTGCTATATACCATAAAGCCAAGGTATGATCATGAAAAGTAATCTATCTTTACAAATCAGCATACATTTAGCCCTACTTTATTGTTCTATGACCCTAGCTTCCTCATGTTTTTTATTGTAACTGCAGACTAGCTTTCAATATTGCTGTAGCTAAATATAGCCAGTCTTATGGATTAATTTTGTTCTGCGTTGTACATGAATTTAACAAGTGCTTCATAAATGGTTAATGCATACCATATGAAATTACTGCTTTTTAAAATCTCTTCAAATTTAACATTTCTACAGTATCCCAGTTAACTTCTGAATAGCCATGGGGTTGCATATCATCTGGTGGTCATTCTTCAATGGTAACTGGGTAAATTAAGGTTACTTTCTAATAACCTCGGCTTGCTCCTCATCAGTTTTATAGTGTAATGCTATGGTAGATTCTGCTCTAAACTTCTCCATCTGTGTATAAATATATTTCTTAGTTTCATTAGTAGGCCTTTCTAAGTATTATGTCTTATCATTTTTTTTTGTATTTGGTACCAAGGTCAAGCCACCTTTTAAACAATAAATCATGAATTAGCAAACAGATAATGATTATAATTGACATTATATCAATTCCAGCTAAGTTGATTTTCCATTCATTTAATTTTTCTGTTTTCAAACTGTCCATCATGGAGCCATACAGAGACCTAACTTCTTGCATTGCAATGTTGTTCCTCATTATGCTATCGGAACTCCTTCAGCCAATAGCCTTTAAGATTCCAGCCCACTTGAGAGAGAGAGAAAAAAAAGAATGTAGGAAAAATAAAAGAAAGTCTTTAAAGAGACAGAGTACAGAAAGTCATAGATTAAAGGAGTAAAAAAAATAAGCCACATAAAGCTAAATATACACAGAGAGTCTGGATTATTGTGTTTAATTTGAATTCTTGACTGTGAATGAGCTAAGTACAGAGAGACATTCTATTGTACAGGCTGCTAAGCTAAACCAACATACATATTTTAAAGCCATCTTTTTTTTCTTTTTCTTTTTTTTTATTGAGAAAAAAAAATTTCCGCCTCCTCCCAGCCTCCCACTCCTCCCACCCTCCCCCCACTCCTCTCCCGCTCCCTCTCGAGTCTGAAGAGCAGTCAGGGTTCCCTGCCCTGTGGAAAGTCCAAAGTCCTCCCCCCTCCATCCATCCTGGTCTAGGAAGGTAAACATCCAAACTGGCTAGGCCCCCACAAAGCCAGAACAAGAAGTAGGATCAAAACCCAGTGCCATTGTCCTTGGCTTCTCAGCAACCCTCATTGTCCGCCATATTCAGAGAGTCCGGGTTTATCCCCTGCTTTTTCAGTCACAATCCAGCTGGACTATAAAATTTGGATCTAAGGATACGTTGCTTTAGAAAAGAGGTTCTGCTTTTGTTTCCACAGAGGATGAGAACCAGTGGATTCCTTCCAGACTAATGTGGTTCAATGGACCAAGACTCCCTGATAGGTCTCAGTGAACTCCCCTAAAGAAAATGTTTCACCCACCAAAAAATATGATATATAATTTAAAATTGCAAATTAATAGTCATTTATAATAGTCAAGCTTATAGTCATGTTATTTAGATTTTCTAAATTACAGAGACATATTTCAGATGGATAGTTATTCTTCAAACCTTCTAAAGAATATGGCATTTAAATGTTTTAAAAACTTAGATCTTGTCATGACAATGAGACACATCTGTTCTTGACAGCACCAATCTACTTCAAGAGGATAATGGGCATCGAAGAGGTTCCTTATGGAGTTTGTTAGTCATTTGGGCAATAAACTGTTCTTGCCTGGACTGCTTAATGAACTGGACATGCAGAAGCCACAGAAAACTGACTGCTGAACTTGCCTAAGAGGGAGATAGTCCTTCTGGATTTTTGCTTCATGAAAGAGTCTGCCAGACATTGTGCAGGACACAGAAGAAACTGAATGATAAACTGCCAATATAGATGGAACTATCTTTGAAATGTCCTGCTTCATGGAAAAGTCTGCTGGATACTATGGAACTGTAGGCTGAAGATGGATGCCCCAATGTTATATATAGAAAATCTTTGAGTGACTATCCAGGCAGCGAGATGTCTCTGTAAATTCTAGAGTTTTGGAAGTTGCTAACAATGTGCTTCCTGTTTACTTATTCCAGAGGTAATATACTCCCTCTGGAGTCTTTGAAGAATAGATAGTTATAGTTAGTTTTCCTTAGTTATAATAAAAGATAAAACACATATAAATAATTATAATTCTTGCTTGATAACTCTCTTGTTGTATGTAATCTTGTTATGTTAAAGTTAAAATCTTCTTTTTTATTTAGATAGTAAAGGGGAGGTGATGTGGGATCCCCCTCTGTATACTGTGAATACCATTGGTTAATAAAAAAAAAAAGCTGCTTTGGGCCTATTGCAGTGCAGAATGGGGCAAGGCAGGAATTCCATGCAGATAGAGAAGGAAAGAGTAGGTGGAGTCAAAGAGAAGCCGTATAGCCACCACAGGAGAAAAATACTGGACACTGGATGTTACCTGTAGGCCACAACCACGTGGCAATACACAGATTAATAGAAATGGGGTAATTAAGGTATAAGGGCTAGCCAATAAGAAGAATGAGCTAATACTTCAAGCAGTGTTGTAATAATACAATTTCTGTGTGCTCATTTCAGGTCTGGGCAGTCAGAAATGAATGAACAGCCTCCACCTATACCATTCTTTTTGTTTATTCATTTTGTTTTGGTTTTCAAGACAGGGTTTCTCTATGTAGCTTTGGAGCCTGTCCTGAAACACTCTCTGTAGACCAGGATGGTCTCGAACTCAGAGATCTGCCTGACTCTGCCTCCTGAGTGCCGGGATTAAAGGCATGCACCACTGCCACCTGGCTTTGTCTGTTTGTTTGTTTTTGTTATTTTGTTCTCCATTCTTAATGTTTTGGAAAAAACTTTTTAAAAAACTAATCCCCATGTAACATAAAGGGCTGTTTGTTGGGGTTTCCATCCCGCCTGGTACCCCACAGCCAGCAGGTGTCTCACCAGATCTCCTGATAACAGCAACAAAGTATGAGGCTGGCTGTTACTGTGCTGCATGGCTGGGCAGAAACATGGGGCAGAGCATGGCCTAGCTAAGGGCAGCTACAGCTGCTTGCATGTATTTGGGGCCTGAGAGAGTGGGGTAGTAGCAGCAACAATAAAAGCCCAAGAAGGTATTGAGGCAGCCAACCTGGTGTGGCAGCAATCCAAGGAGGGAGTTCAGGGGAAGCCACAACTAAAGGAGCAGAATGCTACCTACCTGAAATATGAACACAGGGATGTGTGGAAGAAGTCTATGAGGCAAAAAGTGAGGGCACAGGGCCATCTTAATAACAGAGCAGGCCTGCAGTGGGTGGGTAAGATGAGTGGCTAATTCAGGCAGCATTTGAGGCCCAGCGCTGCCAGTGGCATTTGGGCCAGGGCTGGGTGGCAACTGGAGGCTGCTCTACAAAGGCTGCATTGGGAAAACCCCAGGCTCTCACAGAGAACCTGGGGGGAGTCAGCAGAAGTGGAGACTTCAGAGGCTGCAAAGTCAGTGTGAGCAGCTGCCTTGTGATTTCGTGCCCTGTATCAGACAAAGCAGTTATCTAATAATTCTTTATTAATAAAAACTCAGAAGTCAATTATCAGTGGAAGAACCTGAATAATCAGAGAAGTGGTGAAGAAGTGGCCAGAGATCTCTCTCTCTCTCTCTTTCTTTAATCCAAAAGGGGATTGAGCATTTTCTCTAAACCCCTCCTGATTATTTCCTGTGTCTATATGTCTTCAGTCCTCCAAAACCTCTATGGATAATTTTGGTCAACTAGTAGCTAGTTCTGTCCTCTGATTCAAGGTAAACTTTACTGTCAGTCTTGGGAGTGTCAAAGCGCCATCAAGATATCCCACAACACATTGGTAGAGAATGGAGATATAACTTTTCTCTTATATGTGTATTATTTTGCCTATAACTAATAGTATTAACAGTCCCAATAAGCAGCAAAACTTAGCAGGTAATTTCTGCTATGGTATCATAAAGACATATCATTTCTGTTGTAAAAAATTGATTTGTGCACAAAATGAAACAGATACTAAAATCAAAGTTGTATATAAATCAGGAAGTAAATTTGCCTATATTTATTCTTGGGAAATCATAAATTTTATCCCAGGGAGACAAGCAAAGTAAAAAGAATTGAGTTGCCTTTAAAGAGGGTGTACTTAACCAGGGATAAGAGTTTATGCTGGAAGTATTAGGGGTGTTTTCTAAATGAGGAGGAATGATAAAAATAAAGCCTGTGTCCTTGAGAAGCCATCAGGACCAAAGCTTCAGGACACGTGTGAGAGAACTGCCTTTCATAGGGGTGAACTGCTTCTCAGGTCCTCTCCTAATGAAGGAAGATGCTTCCATTCATGAGCTCTTGATGAGAGAAGGCTTACAGTTGTAACATACATGGCAAAGAGACCTGAAGCAGGAATGGGATAGAAGATTGTAGGTAAAGCAACCAGATGAGTGTGGTCATCCTATGGAGTAGGAAAGCAAATTTATTAGAAAAATGTGGCATGGTTGCTCAGCCATATGACTTAAATTGTAGCTAGAGATTATGGGTTTAAAGTGGAACCAGGCTCCCTGATTGTTTATTCCTGGGGCAAACCATCTCCTGCTCAGGTACACACATAAGCGAGTGAGGAAAAGTTGTGAGTGTTTATTTATAGATTTGCATTTTTCTTAGGTGAACTCTGTTGTAATATGAGCGGCAGAGCTACATCCCCAGCACCCCAGCCACCTGCTAGCTTATGCCCCGAAATAATTACACGGATACTGTATTCTTTTAAACACTGCTTGGCCCATTAACTCTAGCCCTTACAGGCTAATTCTCATATCCCGATCAACCCATCTCTAATAATCTGTGTAGCATCAGTCTTACCGGGAAAGATTCGGCATGTCTGACCTGGAAGCTTGCTTCATGGCGTCTGCCCGGGAAAGGGGAGCATGGCCTCTGAGCTCACTTCCTCTTCCTCCCAGCATTCTGTTCTGTTTACTCCTCCCACCTATTTTTTAACCTATGAGGGCCAGCCAAGCAGTTTCTTTTTTTTTTTTTTAACCAATGACCTTCCTCCATCAGAACTCAAGGAAAAGAAGGAAGGGGAAGGTCAAGGTTCTGTGAAGAACCATCCATGTTGTTGATGATTGGATCTACACTGATCAAGGTAGAAAGTATTTTCAGGAAGGGACTGATGTCATGAGGAAATGGTGAACCAGTTATAATTGCATGTCCTCTCACCATAGAAATACCATGTAGGTATATAGGAATATTAAACTGAAGTTATGTAAAGGGAAACTTGTAAGTTTCTATGGAAATGTTTAGAAGAATGGTCATTTTTAAGACATGATAGGTCTGAGATGTGATACTGGATGGGTGACTTGGAAAATGGCAGTGTCATTGTAGTATAAAAAAAAAAAAAACAAGCAACTAAAAATCTGGGGAACTCTTTAGTCTTTGGCCAAAACATTGAAGTCACAATAAAGGAAGAAAGTGAGGGGAAATGGATGACCAAAGCAGACTTTAGGGGAAGTAATATGGATAGAGAACTGTCGAATGAATCAAGCAGTGGTATGTCCAGATGGCAGAAACATCCTAAGAACAGTGACATTATTTTTAGAAGAGAAAGTGATGTTTAATTTGGAAATAGCATTGAAAAAAAGCAAGACATAGACATAGTAGCAGTTCTTACTCTGCTGTCCTCCCAGAGCCAGATGGGTTTCGACAGGTAAGCAGGTGAATGGGGTGTTTGGGGAAGAGGCTGAAATCACTGACTGGATACAGGACACTTCATGAATTAGGGCAGGGGAGGATGTGGAAAGGGTAACAGTGTGTTGGTTCAAAGTGACCTGGTGAAGTTGGGACTCCTTCAGTTAAAGTAAGTGCCCAGGGATGAGAACTGCCATATACTCAGACCTCACCTGCCTGGGCGGTATATGCAACCTCAGACGTGAAGCTATGGAGTGGGCTCAGGACTGCTCCTCTGAGAGCCACTTTTCCAGCAACTGAAAGTTCTGGAATCACCTACAAACACAAGTTTCATCACAGTAGATGAGTTGCTAAATGTTTCAAAACTTCAGTTTCTGCATCTATGTAAGTAGGACCTGATTTAAATAATCTCTGATTTAAATAATTCTTCAGCTGATTTAGATAGCAGAGAGGAGAAAGAATGGGGTCATTCATCCCGTCAGTAAAGTTTGAAATATCGGGAATAAATATGGCTCTTTCACTTCAGCGATACATCCGGAGCTAATATTAGGAAGAACGTGAAGTATGTGCAAGTTCATGCATCTGTTATGTTTGGCTTGAAAGCATATTAATACTCCCAACCAAAGAGACAACTGACAGAACAATGTATCCTGTTTTAGAGACACTTGGTGATGCCTTCCTGTTAATGCAAATACATTTTGTAACTCATAAATATGGATTAGTAACAGATTAAAATATATCAAATGCTAATAAGTGAAGTTAAAATTAAATTGCAAACTCTTATTTCTCAGTTCCTTGCCATTCATTTACCCTATTCTACAAGTGATACTAATGGTATTATTATTGCCATTAATTTTAATGCTATAAGTAAAAAATAAGTCACTTGAACTTATACAATCCTAACTAATGAAAGCATTGATACAATGGGTTTTATTTAATCATTAATGAAAGTGCTACAATTATCACATGTACTCACTCATAAGTGGTTTTTAAACATAAAGCAAAGAAAACCAGCCTACAAATCACAACCCCAAAGAACTTAGACAATAACGAGGACACTAAGAGAGACTTACATAGATCTGATCTACATGGAAATTAGAAAAAGACAAGATCTCCTGAATAAATTGGGAGCATGGGGACCTTCGGGGAGGGTTGAAGAGGGAAGGGAAGAGGCACGGAAGGGAGCAGAGAGAAAAATGGAGAGCTCAATAAAAATCAATAAAAAAAAGAAAGTGTTTCTTCTCAGCTTGTATTTTGTTATTTTAACTAATTTCCTATAAAACCTGCTTGGTTGAATTGGTGAGTAGTAATAATAGCCTACTGCTCAAAATTTGAGCATTTCACCCCAAACAGTGAATCACCTTGGAACCAGTCAGACAACTTGTCTGGCTAGATTAAAAAAAAAAAAAAAAAAAGTATCTTCCTGTTTTTGAGAAGTTTTGTGTCTTGAAAGGACTTTCGTTGAATGATTTAGACACAGAACTCTGAAGGGAAAACAGTAATGTCTGAGCTTAATCTGGAAAGAAACTGTATGGAATCAAGAAGATCTAATGTTTACATCACATACTCAGAACATATCCTCACACACACACATACACATATGCAAACATATTTCAATTAACTTAACAAAACATTAAAAGTTTGACTATTCTAGGAGTTGAAAAACGTTTGCTATATATGTCTTAGATTCTTCTTTACCCTGTGATAGTGAACATATTTTGATGTTTTTATTTATGAGAAATATGACATATCAGAGCATTTCTTCCTAAGTATTATAGTTTAGCCTGGGTAATTGGCCACTAGGTGGCAGGGCTGTGATGTGAATGAAGTTTACAATTAAAAGTCAATTTAAGGAATTTCTCCTAGCAGAGCTTTAAAAGCACACACTGAGCCCATGCTATGTATTGGGGGTTTGTTTGTATTTCAAGTGCTGAAGACGCAAAGAGGACTATTTCATGATCTCTGTCGGCAGTGCTGAGCTAGTATTGGAACTAGAAGTGCCTTCTTTGTAAACACTGTAATAGAATGTAATAAACGCTACTGTGCACTTCTTCATTTCACAGCATACTGGGAATGTTATGACCACTTGAGACTCTGTTAATGATTCTAGGACTAGACGTCCTGAGGTAAAAGTCTCCGAAGAGATTTTCCTTTTCTTTGTGTTGTAAAACTGAGGCTATAATTCTGTGTTAGAGACTGTGCTTAGCATATATGAGTCCTGAAGTTCAACCTCTAGTTCAGCCCCCATAACCCACAGACATTTAATGTAGTGAGAATCTGAAATATAAAGCCTTAAAATAAAAACAACTAAAACCTAGTCTTGTCTATTGTTATTCCTAATCCATGATTTCTCAAATATGAACCACTTCGTCTCCATAGGATGTTTGGCAATGACTGGAGACAGTGATCTTTATCATAATTCGGTGAAAACTGATACTGTGGCCTAAAGGCAGAAGTCTCAAATGTTGCAAAGTATCACAGCATACACAGGTAGGCGAATACTAATAAAAGCTCAGCATTTTAGAACCAGTTAGGACTGGGCTGAGGAACTTAAAATTTCTGTCATGATTGGGAGATAAGTTCGGATGTTTGAAAGGATACTAGAAAAATACACTTGGAAGGAGAGGTGGGCAAGCTCACACAACATTTGCATACATGCTGGTTGAAGCTAGAACAAGAAAAACTTGATTTTGCCTTAGCAAACAAAGGCAAGAAAGCTGGGGCTTAGTAGTGCACACCTGGGATCACACCAGTTGAAAGCCTGATGCAGGAGGATTGAGAGTTTGGAGCAGCCAAGACCACATTAAAGACTCAATCCACCACCCCAACAAACACAGAGAGACACCCGTGGTTGATTTTGACGTTGTAGTGAGCACCACAATGGAACACACAGGGAAGAGGTTGAGTTCATTTCATATTTATTGTTTTACCTGCTTCTTTCATTCCTTTAAGGTGGGAAAACAATGTAGCTCAGCGGGTAAGAGCACTTGTGGCTTTCCCAGGTGTCCTATTGCTGTGACAAGACAACATGACAAAGCCAGCTTATAAAAAAAGCATGTTTATTGGGGTTTGTGGGTCCAGAAGGTTATCGTTTATGACCATTATGGTGTGGATCATGGCAGCATTGAGGAGGGAGGGAGAGAGAGAAAGAGAGAGAGAGAGAGAGGAGAGAACTAAGTAGGAATGACCTTGGCTTTTGAACCTCAAACACCACCCCCTGTAACACACCTTCTCTTACAAAGCCATGCCTTCCAATACTTCCTAAACAGTTTCATGGATCAAGTATTCAAACATATACTCCTATGGGTACAGTACGTCAGAAGACCCAAATTTGATTTCCAATACCCATACTCTCAACCTCCTTTAAATCCACTTCTAGGGAATCCAATGCTTTCTAACATCTTCTGAACGCACTGAACCCAGGTGGCATACACAGACACAAACACACATATACAAAAGTGAAAAAAATTAAACTTTTAAAAGGGAGAATCTTATTGAAAAGATTCAGTGTAACAAAATGCATGAAACATAAATGTCTCAGTAATGATATTTGACATTGTTGAAATACTGTGAGCATACTAGTTATACCTCATTACCCATGGTCATCATCATGTTCTCATTGAAAATTGTAG
This sequence comes from Microtus ochrogaster, assembly GCF_000317375.1. Taxonomy (NCBI): domain Eukaryota; kingdom Metazoa; phylum Chordata; class Mammalia; order Rodentia; family Cricetidae; genus Microtus; species Microtus ochrogaster. Next base: position 13,625,384 of record NC_022035.1, on the reverse strand, counting down.
TCAAGGCACAGCAATATTGGATACTATTGCAAATGAGAGAAGGGAATAACACACACAAAGAACTTGTGCAAGACATTACTGGGTGAGTTATCGAAAGCCAAGTCAGATTCATCAACATTTCAAAACAACCTTCCTGTGTGATGGGAAAGAGATAGCTGAGTTTTTCCATTAGTGGATGAATAGGGTGTGGGGAGTAGAGATTACTTCAGCAATTAGCCAAATGCAACCATGTTTAATCCAACTCCCTGCTGGTCCGCTACCCACACAACTGAAGATAATTCAGCTCAAAATATTAACAGTGATGACTGTTCTCTGCTCTCTCTTTCCCTCCCAACCATTTTGCCCTTCCATAGGTACTCAGGACAATTTGTGATGATGCTGTCCTCCATCCACAGTCTCCTACCTGATTGGCTCCTTACTTTCTGAACTACCTCCCTCCTAATCCTTAACTCTTTCAGTCATAAATCACTCTTAGCTGGTGACTTTCCTATTTTGTTGGCAAAACAAAAGCTTTTAGAAGAAAACTTCCATGTCTTATTTATTGCCTTACCTATTTAACTCCTGCTTCTGCATCCATTCTCTCTTCCCTATGTCCTGTTCCTGTGAATGAACTTGATCAGGCCATCCTTATAGGCAAGGCTAACCTACCATTGATATTCCATATTCCACCAGTCTTTATCAGACAATGATATGACTCCGGGAATTCTCATCTTTTAGGTCATAATTATTCCTGTCTTATGGAATGCACCCTTCAGTATACCAACTGCTATTATTTCTCCCATGTCAAAAATAAGTCTTAATCTTTCTGATTTATTTTATTTCTTCTCCTTGAAATAAAATTCTGAAAAAAAAATTCTCTATAGTGACTAGCCTTACTTTCTCTACTACCTTCTCAATGTATTTGGCATTTCATCACTGCTATTCGACAAGCAACTCTTACATAGATCGTCAGTGCAATTTATATAATCTAATAGTAAGCTTTCAGATCTCATCAGTGAACTGTCAGCAGTGTTTGACATAGTCAATGACATTTTCTTCTCATATTTTCTGTCTGTGGTTTCCCAGACACCACAGTCTTCTCTCTTCTCTGCTTGAGTGCCCCTTTTCAACCCTTTTGCTTTGCTTTTTTTGCCCTCCAAAACTGTCCTTTCTATTTATATTCTGTCCCTAAGCGATTTTACCCAATTTCATAAACTATATGCTTATGTCTACCTAGTTTATGTGTTCGGCTTGATTCCAGAGTAGTGGTAAAGCACTCTTGATCGTCTTCAGCTAGTTTTATAGCTGTCTCAAATTTAACATGTCTAACAGACTATGTACAATCCTTCAAATAACCTTACCTTAGTTAATGGCTGCACCTTTCTTAGAATTGATCTCACCCAAGTTTTGTAACAATGTTTCAGACTTGTATCAGAGAATCAGCCTGTTTGGGTAAGACTCTTCACCAAACTGCTTTCCGTCTGCAAACAGAGGGGACAGGACTGAGATTGAGGGGTGTTTGAAAATCTGTTGAAGACAGAAGTTGGCAAGGCTATGTTCAAGCTCAGATGGGTAAAGCCTTTCTCAGGACTCTGACTTGATAAAACTGCTCCTGGATCCTAGTGGTAATGACAGAAAATTTGTTGAAGGGTTTGTTCAGAATCTGTGAGATCAAAGGCAGCACTCATGAGCAGGTGGCATTGATGCCTGAGATTCTGAGCACTTCCCCACGTGGGCTGGACTTCTTTCACATCCCAACTAAGAAGATTAGAGTGGACACTGGAGGAAATGGAAGCCCAATATGCAAAGGTGACTGTGTCTCTCAGCACTCCATTAAGCCACTGGGATTGCTCCTGGGTTTTGCCCTTGATGGGCTAAAATCAAGGCTTTGTTCGGTCTTGTCTTGGGTGAAAGCTAGCAAGCTTGTGATGTTACATGACAAGTGAGCCCCCCTGCTGTTTCCCACACAAGCTGATACAATTCTCTTGCTTGATCAATGGAAGGTAGGAGCTGAGAGAGGCCCCTTCTGTGTCCTGGTACAGGCAACATGATCAGGAAGCAGAGCTAAGGGGGAGGTAGAGGTGAGGTCCTCCACTGAGATCCACCTTCTAGAAACACAAGTCTCCTGCCAAACCCCAGGAAAATAGTGCCGGTATGTTTCCTGGATCCTTCCCTGTATAATTTTGGTTGAAGGACACAAGGTCAAGTGTAACTATACCCATGTTGTAGGGAAGCAAAATTTCCAGAGTCTACCTGTAGAGCACAGTGAGTGAATTGGCTACCTGGGTATGTGTAAACCCACAAAAGAACCTTCCTCCATTATGAATGGCACCAGAGTTTCACAACCTTTCTTGGTATCTGTTCCTAATGAAGAAACTAATCTGCATGGATGCAACATTCTTGTAGTGAGTAGACAGGAATATCCATTTTGCCACCTTGCTGATACCCCTCCTCCTTCTGTCTCTGTCCCCTCATTCTTTTTCTCTTTAAGAGAGATTTAATCAGGGGAGGGGGAGGGAAATGGGAGGTGGTGGCGGGGAGGAGGCAGAAATCCTCAATAAATAAATAAATTAAAAAAAAAACACCTCTCACATGTGATCTTCAGCTAATCCTATTGTCTGGCTCTGCTTTGATTTCTGGCCCAAATCTGTCTCCCTTCATTACCTGTTTTATTAACTTTCTAAAGTGAGTTATCCTCTGCCGACCTGGATTTCTGCCACCATCTTTTGGCTGACTTTCCTGTGTCTTCTTTGTCTCATTCTTACAGTCCATTTTTAACATGGAAGCCAGAATAAGTTGACTGATCACATTAACCTTCTGCCCAAATTCTCCAGGATTTTCATTCTCAATCAAAATAAAAGTCTGGAACATGGGAGCCTGTTTGTCAGGGTTTCTGTCCTGCCCTGTTCCCATAGCCAGCAAGTCCCCCCCCCAAAAAAAATCACACAGGGGTCTCCATAAGATTATAAACTGATTGGCCCATTAGCTCAGGCTTCTTATTAGCTTATATCTTATATTAACCCATTATTCTTATCTATGTTAGCCACATGGCTCAGTACATTTTTCAGCAGGGTTGATCACATCTTGCTTCTTCCATGATCTGGGCAGTACTGGGCTTCCTCCTTCCCAGCATTCTCCTGGTTGTAGACTGGAAAGGTCTCCTAACAAACTTTGGAGTTGGACAATGGCTACTCTTCTCTAAATCCAAGCGTGTTTTTAAAATAAAAATTCAGAGTTTCTATCTCATGTCAGGAGCCATCTGGTATGGGACAGAAAGAAGACAGATTCTAAGAAAATATTTTACTTTTCTCCATGCCTATTTTGTCTTTATCATATCTTTGCTGAATATGTGTCTATATCAATAATGTTTTTCACAATGAACAGTAGATTTTCCTGAGGTAATCTTTAAAGTTTCCAGGAAGAATATGGGTCCCTACCACAACAACTCCACCTGATTGATATGACATCATGATCTTGATAGTACTATTATAAGACCAGTTTTGAGTACCAACTGCTCAAGATGGTTGCAACTTCATTAGTTGAAATGGTTCACCCACTTACAACGTTCTGGCTAGAACTCCAAATAAGAACTTCAGAAAAACTCTATCTACTACTCAGAGACCCTTTGCAATTATAGAAGACAGTAATCTTGAAACTTAACCATCATTTTACTTTTACAGGATACCATAGAAAGAACATTACCCCCATGATAGCTGGAAGCAATTCTAGAAAGCAATGTCCCTTCTCCCAACGAAGTTTGTCCTCAGGGTTAGGGATATCATTTATGGGTTGATTATTACTCGAATAAGATTGGGGATTGGAGTGGAAATTATGGAGGCCCAGAGATCTCCTTGGGAAAAAAGAGGGGAAACTGAATGGGATAATAGGTGGATTAGTGTGCACTTACTCACACTACTAACAATAATAGTGAGTAATAGAATGACTATTGTGAGCTATTATTTATGGACAATATATCTTGGTATAGATTCTTGTATATTGATTCACATTCAGCATCACTCACTGCTAAGTAAATTCTTTCCTCCACAAGTTGTTTTGATCATGCATTTTTATCAGAGCAATAGTATCCCTAACTGATACAAATCATTACCAGGAGTGGGTATTGCTGTGTTCTTTTGTGGAGGATTATGGAAGGACTTTGTAACTTTGGCTAGAAAAGTCATTGTGTATTCAAACCTTGGTGAATGTCTTAGTTAGGGTTTCTATTGTTGCGAAGAGACACCATGAACACAGCAACTTTTTGAATGAAAAACATCTAATTGTGGTGGTGGTGGCTTATAGTTTTAGAGGTTTGGTCCATTGTAATCATGGTGGGAAGCATGGCAGCTGTGAGTATGGTGGCAAGCAGGCAGACGTGGTACTGGAGAACGCTACATTTTGCAGGCAGCAGGAAGTGACATGAAACACTGGGCAGTACCTTGAGCATATATGAGACTTCAAAGCCTGCCTCTGCAGTGACACACTTCCTCCAACAAGATCACACCTGCTCCACAAGGCCACACCTCCTAATAGTGCCATTCCGTTTGGAGGCCATTTTCTTTCAATGACATTTTCTGTGGGAGCTTGGAAGATAAGAATTTTAAGACCAATGCAATGATGAAGGCCTACCTTGTGAAGTTCCACAGGGGAAGTTTGAGACTTACTTAAAGATTCTATTAGGGTCATTTGCTGTTTTGAGTTGAGATGCTGTGGTTCTGTCTGGTTACCTGAGGCTGAAGAATCAGCTATGATTAACAAGCGACCAGAATCACTAAAGTGAAATCTATCCTTTGTTGTGATACTTGATGCTGGTCAGCTGCAGCTGAGAAACTAGGGGTTTATGAAGAAATCGGCATCACTAAAATAAAATCTTCTGGAAAGTGTTCCCTCAGAGTCAACACACAGAAGCTGTGTTCCAGAGGCAGCCAAGGTACCTCATACTGGCTGCTGAACATGGTAATATGAAAAGAATCACCCAAGTATTACTGGTTTTGAAAGCATGAAGGAGTTATGGAGAGCAGCTCAGCGTGATTGGCACAGCTAGAGGCCAGGAGAAGCCATTGGTGAAGGTAGAGCTTCAGTTGAAGCACTTGAAGTCCAAAGACTGAAATGGTCATGGGGAGAAGTTGAGACCTGGAACCATTAATAGAGCCCAGGAAAGGTTATTTGTAAGCATGTAGTCCAGTTGGTCAGAGACTTCAGGATTTTGAAGGTGTAAGTACCATATATGACCACCAAGAACAGCAGCAACAGTAGAGTGGAACCTGTCAGAGCCTGGAAGACAAGCTGTGTGTGCTGCAGAGGACAGAGCTAGAGAAGTGACCCAAGCTTCTTGAAGGAGCCCAAAAAAATCGTTCAGCAAATTCCAGAGATTAAACATTAAGTTAATTGTATTGTTGGAGTTTGTCTTTGCTTTGTTCAGGTTGTGACCATGCCCTGATTTTTCCCTCTTGACATAAGAAAGTATTTAACAATCCCTCCTCCCTTTCTTCTACAAGACATTCAGAGCTCAGGACAAGGCTTGTCTGGGGATCTCTTCCTCTGCTCCCATCCGTTACTGTATAGAGTATCCCTGATGGCAATTAAGGAAGTCACCAGTCTGCTTACAGTAGATGGCCAGCTCAGACACCCTCTCCACTACTGCTACCAGTCTTAGATTGGGGTCATCCTTTTGATTTCCTGGGGGTTTCCCTGGCACTAGTTTTTTTCCCTAATCCCCCAATACTGCCCCCATCAAGACATCTCTTTTGTTACTCTTCCTCTCCATCCTGCCTCCAACCTGCCTCCCACACCCAGCTTGCCCAACCCACTCTCTCTAGATCACATCCTTCCATCCTTTCAAACTCTGCCCCAACCCTGGAGATCTTTCCTATTTCCCCTTATATAGAGAAATCCATGCATCCCTCTCTGGGCACTACTTGTTATCTAGCCTCTCTGGGGTTGTGGATTGTAGGTTGTTTTTCCTATACTTTAATCCTAATAACTATCTATGAGTGAATACACACCATGTTTGTCACTTTGGGTCTAGGTTACTTCACTCAGAATGATTTTTTCCAGTTCCATTCATTTGTCTGCAAATTCCATGAGGTCATCTTTTTTTTTTTTTTACAGCTGAGTAGTACTCCATTATGTAAATGTACCACATTTTCCTTATTAGTTCTTCAATTGAGAGGGCATCTAGGTTGTTTCCACATTCTGGTTATTATGAATAATGCTGCTATGAACATAGGTGAGCAAGTGTCCTTATGGTATGATTGCGCATCCTTTGGGTATATGGCCAAAATTGTATATCGGGGTCTTGAGATAGACTGGAGGAAGGATTGTACCAGCCATGGGGAGTCATCATGGAGGAACTCACAAAAACACCTGACCTGAATTCCTGTGAGCTCATGGATACTGGACCAATAGTCAGGGAACCTGCATGGGACCAACCTAGGCCCTTTGCATATGTATGACAATCTGACAGTTGTGTAATTTAATCTCTTAGCAAACTTCTAACAGTAAGAGCAGGACCTCTCCCTGGTGCTTAGGTGGCTTTTGGTAACCTGTTCTCCATGCTGAATTTCCTGGCCCCCACCAGGGGAGTAGCTCAGTTCTGCCTCAACTTGATGTGTCATGCTTTGCACAAGTCCATACCTGTCTCTTTCTGAATGGAGATGAAGGAAAAGTGGATGGGAAGGGGAAGGGGACAGGAGGAGAGAAGGGAGGAGAAACTGGTTGTTATATAAAATAAATGGGAAAATGTTATTTAAATAACAAAACTTAAAAATTAAAGCATTTAATTTAATTTTGATTTTTTTACAGGAGCCCACAGTTGAGAGACTTTGAACTTTTAAAAGAGGCTTTTGATTTTTAAAGAGACTGGATATTTTAAAGAGACTGAATTTTTAATGTGTTTGAATTTGTAGAGACTGGGTGACTATTAATATTTTTTTATGTTTTATACTGTGATATTATTTTGTCATCCTGGGATACACAAAAAAGGGAAAGTTCTAACTTAAAAGTGATGTGTTTGTATATAAAGTCGGAAAAGGGTCAGTTGTGCTTGCTACTTTTAAGCAAACTTGACATGAGCAAGGCTCATCAGAGAGGAGGGAACTTCAGTTAAGAAAATGATTCCATCTGATCAGGATGTAGGTGGTTCTCAGGGTTTTCTTAATAGTAATTGAGGTGGGAGGACCCAGCCTATTGTGGGTGAAATCACCCAGGAATGGTGGTACTGGGTTCTATAAGAAGCCCCCGAGAAAGCTAAGTGGAACAAGACAGTAGGCAGCACTTTTCCACAGCCTCTTCGTCAGCTCCTGCCTCCGGGTTCCTACTATGCTTGAGTTCCTGCCCTGAATTGCTTTTGATGGTGAAGTGTTGTGTGGAACTGTGGGTGAAATAAAGCAAATCCTTCACAAGTTGCTTTTGGTCACGGAGTTTCATCACAGCAATAGTAACCTTAACTATGTCAACTTTAGTTCATTGCTGACCTCAGCTCAGTCACGATGGGGTTGACACTGAATACATCAACAGTTTTACTCTAAGTTCTTCATCTGTGCTGTTCTCTCCACTTTGCCTGTAGCTTTCCTTGTGGTCCTTTCCCTATTTTCCTAAAACAGCATCTTTTCAATGATGTCATCTTTGTCCACTCAGTCTGAAACATGCGATTTTATGTATTATTATTTCTATGTCCCACTTTATACGCCCTGACAGCTACTCCCTGAAGACTGAGATGTGACTCCAAAAGTCTCCATTATTCTATTCAAGAATGTCTTTTCTTATTTCTATCTCCTGGTTTTACTAGAATGCAGCTAGAGTGTGAACCTTAGATTCTGATAACCTTAGGATTTACTTTCATCATGTTTGAACTTATAACTGTGAAATCCAGTCTTGCAGTTTCAGCAGAAGAGTATACTTACAGTTAGAGTGCTGTTTATGGGCCTCTGCGTACTGATTTCAGGGAAGCGAACGTGTGAAAATCCTGTCTTTTGTAAGTTGGGAGATCCACCAGAGAACATTCTGCATTCTGGGTTGGCAATTGCTGCAAAGACAGGCACTATTCTAAATAGACAGGAGATCAAATGGGAATGCAGTATTTTTCTTTAAGATAGCTAAAATTAAGTTTCTAGGAATGGGAGAACTATTCCCTTACGAAAGGAGGTGGTTGTAATATTTTATGTTTGGGAAGATAAAATATTTACTACTAGGAGGCTTTAAATGTAGTTGAGGATATGAGGTCTGACACCCTAGGCTGTGTAAATAATTCCATTGCTCAACTAGGAGAACAAGTTCTCATGCAAATATTTTGGAGGCATTTCAGTCTGTATGTATTGATGTGCAGTCAGGGCTGGTTTTGTATCTAAAAAAAAATTAAATATATTTGAAGGGGTATATCAAAACATATTTAGTTTCTTTTGCAATTTATACCTCTCCTTTTTGGAAGGCAATTAATAGCTCCCTAGATTAATATACAAAGGCTGAAATGTCTTAGAATCAGAACAGAAGGAAAAGAGTAGCATACGTGTGCTGCCAAACAGGTTTCCAGCCGTGGGGTTTTGCTCTGCTGCTTTTTTTCCACAGGGTACTTTAGGAAAATACCCACAGAGGCCAAAGTTCTCTACCAAATATGATTTCTGGGTTTGTTTTAGCATGCAGATTAAGATATTAAGAAACAAATCCAAAAGTTCTGCTCTATGTAGCGTAGCAACAATTTAGTTAGCTTGTAAACAAGTTAAAGCACTTAAACCAGATGCTCTGCCCAGAAAAACAACCACAAAATCAAAATTGTGGAAAATCTCCCTTTTACAAATATGCCTTACATAATGCTGAGCTGCTCCAGTTCCTCACACACTTCCCAAGGCAATGCCCTACTTTTAAATGTTCACCTAGATACCAAAGTGAGATAACTTGTTGTCTTGGCTTATTGATCATAAGCTAGTGGAAATTCTGGGACATTCTCCAAGAGTAATCATTTCCACACTCTAGACGTTGGTCTATAACTCAGTTTGAGTGACTTAAGCTTGTAGTTGCCACAGACTTATCACACAGTGTTTGTCTTCTCTTTTTGGGTCTGAGTCCAACTCTCTTCAAAGTGTCATCTGAGGATTAAGAATCAACTCAAGGAAGAAAGAGAGGGATAATTGTATTAATGCCTTCAGGAAGACTTTATTTATTCTCTCAGAAGTCCATTTTTAATAACTGTAATGTTCTAGATAACTATTATAGTTGAAAATTAACTTCCATTCATTTTCTTATTTTAATTTTTTAGAAGGGAGAATGATGTATTTAATATGGTGTTAATTTCCTGGATAACATTTTAAAACCTATAGAACTCTTCAGATTGAGGCATGCCTAAGCTGATCCTACAGTGTGTCTTTGATTTGAACTCAACTCACACAGCATAAGCTCATTATTCCTCTCCTTTTAGACTATTATGGTAGTTTGAATGTAATTGGATCCAAAAATGTCATAGAAAGAGGCACTATTAGGAGGTGTGGTTTTGTTGGAATGGGTCAGGCCTTTTGGAAGGATGTGTGTCACCGGGAACAGGTTTTAAAGATTTTTATACTCAGGATACTGCCCAGTGTCTCAGTCAACTTCCTGTTGCCTGCAAGATGTAGGACAATCAGCTACTCCAGCACCAAGTCTGGCTGCACCCTGCCATGCTCCCTATTATAATGAAAATGAACTGAATCCCTGAAGCTGTAGCCAAGCCACCTTAACTAAATGTTTTCTTTGTAAGAGTTGCCACGGTCATAATGTCTCTTCACAGTAATAAAAACCTGAACTACAACACCTAATAATCATAGTCCCCTACCTTGTCACCCTGCTATTTCACCTCTAGGATTGCATTTCTTCTCCACATTATGACACTTCAGTGATAATGACATTTGATAACTCAGGTTGTGTTTCCTAAGCTGCAAGAACTTTCCTCAAATTGTGTTGAAGATAAAATGAATAAATTTAATATATACACATAAAAAGTATGTAGCAATTGTAAGCTCTATCTTAGTGTCTGTTACAGTTATTCTGGTAGATGCTAAGTAGGACTTCATACAAGAATCCTTGACTGGAGATTTGAATTGAATTTTGCTTTAATCAGAGATGACATCTGTAGACGGTGGGACAAAAGATTCTAATCCCTCATTTCCAATGCCTCTTCCAGATTCAGAATCAGTTGAGGGCAGAGAGGCAAGAACACTGAATGGTGCTAAGACAATCTAGACGGGAGTCTAAGGTATTGCAACTGAATTTAAGGTGGACATTTGAAATAATACAGCCTGCCTCAATCAAGAGCTAGTCAAGCCCCAGGGTACCTTTTGAAGTGTTCTAGTTTTACATTTTGAACCTTAAAGACAAGAGCCAGTGAGAAGGCTCAGTGGGTAAAAGTGATTGCTGTCAAACAAATCTGATGACATGAGTTCAATTCCTAGATTGCTTGTGGTGGAAGAGGAAAATCAACTTCTATAAGCTGTCCTTTGACCTCCAGACACATCACACATGAGAGAGAGAGAGAGAGAGAGAGAGAGAGAGAGAGAGAGAGAGGGAGGGAGGGAGGGAGAGAGAACCAGAGACAGACAGATAGACACACATGGACATACATAATAATAAATTAATAAAATGCAATCATTTTTAAATATTATAGGCAGAAATGCATTCATGCCACACTATGGTAGAAGCTGTCCCCCCAATGATGTTTAATTCTTCTACTTTTCTTTGACTAAACTAAGGAAAAATCTAAGTATAAAGAACTCGGAAACCTGTGTTAGCCTGAAATCACTCCCTTATTTACGAATTATTCATGGAGCAAATAACAGAAATGTGCTGAACATGAGCAAGATATCCTAAGAAAAGGGGGTTCGTGTTTGTTCTTCCATGCCGTGTTCCAATACGAGAGAGTCAGCTGTTTATCCTGCAGGTACAGAACAATCAGAAGCCCCTTCACCCGTGGCAGCAACTGCTGCAGTGAGGTCTTGCAGAAATTTCCAGAATGGGAGGCAGCTGATGCCCACATTGAGCGCTCTCACTCTTTCGTCATGGGAAAGTGAAGTCAAACACACACAGAGTAAACTGGATACCCAGATGCAAAAGAATAGAATTAGATACCTACCTCTTACCCTGCCAGCATCTTAGTCCTGCGCCTCCCTTTCTTATGTAGATTTTTAATACCTGCCATAGCAGCCTCTAACTGTCACAGTGAGTTACCTGCCTGGGCAATTTCTTCTGAGATGCTGATCTTTTATTCTTTAGCTTGTTTTTAGGGTACTAGTTACATAGGTTTTTGAGATGTCCGCCATAACTCAATTATTTCATGGGCTCTGGTGATTTTACTCTGGACTTCTTTCGAATGGCACATTTGTTTCCTTATATAGTAAAAAAAAAAAAAAAGCCATGTACATTTTACTTGATGAAAATTGACACATGATAAAAAATAAATAGGGAAAAATGGTCTTTTTTACTTAATCTTGCCTGTTGGGTCTTTGTAAAGCTAACTTCCATATAGAAGCCAGAAATAATGAAGAATTAATGGTGATATGTGACTCCTGGCATGCCAGAAGGCGATTTCTCTATAAAACCTGCGTATTTCACATTGACCTAAGCCCTTTGGCCAGAGATGGTGGTAAGCCTGCAGGAATTCTTCTTGTTGAAATTTTTTTAATTTATTTTACATATTGAACATAGTTTCCCTTTTCTCTTCTTCTCCTCCTCCTCCCTTCCCCCACCCCATCCATTACTCCTCTTTCTCCTCTCAAATGGGGTAAGGCCTCCCATGGGAATCAGCAAAGCATGGCACATCGAGCTGGGGCAGGACCAAGTTCCTCCCCTCTGAATCAAGACTGAACAAGCATCTCACCATAAGGAATACGCTCCAAAGATCCAGCTCATGCATCATGAACGTGTACTCGTCACACAGCTAGGGGCCCCACAAAAGACCAGGTTATACAATTGTCACCCAGATGCAGAGGGCCTAGGTCAGTCACATGACAGCTCCCTAGCTGTCCATCCAGAGTCCCTGAACTCCCACAAGCTCAGCTCAGCTGTCTCTGCAAGTTTCCCCATCACGATCTTGACACCCTCCTCCCACTTGCTGATACAATCCCTCCATCCTCTCTTACTGGACTCCCAGAGCTCATGCCGGTGCTTGGTTATGGACCCCTGCATCTTCAACAGGTAGTGAATGAAGGCTCTATGATGACAACTAGGGCAGTAACCAATCTGATTATAGGGGGAGGGCAGATAAGGCACCCTCTCCGATATTATTAGGATTCTTAGCTGGGGTCATCCTTGTGGCTTCCTGGGAGCCCCCCTGGCACCAGCCTTCTCCCGAACCCCCACAATGTCCCCTATATACAGGTATCTCCCCCATTACTCTACCTCTCCATCTTGTTCACGGCTTGATCATCCTGATCCCTCGTGTTCCCATCCCCTTCTCTCTACTCCTCCTTGGTCCCAGTTTATCCAGGACAGCCCATCTGTTTCTTCTTCCAGGGAGATCCATGCATCCTCCTTGTTACCTAGCTTCTCTGGGACTGAGGATTGTAGTCTGGCTATCCTTTGATTTACATCTAGTATTCACTTATTAGTGAGTATATACCATGTTTGTCTGGGTAACCTCACTCAGGTTGCCTTTTTCTAGAGCCGTTCATTTGCCTGCAAGTTTCATGATGTCATTTTTTGTTTTGTTTCATTTTTTGTTTGCTTTTCAAGAAAGGGTTTCTTTCAATCTTTGGAGCCTGTCCTGGAACTAGCTCTTGTAGACAAGGCTGGCCTCAAACTCACAGAGATCCACTTGCCTCTGCCTCCTGAGTGTTGGGATTAAAGGTATGCATCACCACCAGCTGGCTCATTGGTTTTTTTTTTTTCCCCACTGAATAATACTCTACTGTGTAGATATAAATCTACCACATTTTCTGAATCTATTCTTTGAGTGAGGGGCATCTAGATTGTTTCCAGGTTCTGGGTATTACAAATAATGCTGCTATGACCATAGTTGAGCAAGTGTCCATGAGGTGTGGTTGAACATCCTTTGAATATATGCCCAAGAGTGGTTTTGCTGGGTCTGGGTCTGTCTTGAGTTGGAATGATTCTCAATTTTCTGAGTGTTGTAATAGGAGCGGACGGGCTGCATCCCCTGCACCTGGCCGCCCACATGGCTAGCTCTAGCTTATGCCCTGAAATAACTACATGGAAACTGTATTCTTTTAAACACCGCTTGGCCCATTATATCTAGCCTTTTCTCGGCTAACTCTCGCACCTGGACTAGCCCATTTCCTATAATCTGTGTAGCCCACGAGCTGGCTTACCAGGAATGATCTTAACCTGCGTCTGCCTGGAGTGGGAGAATCATGGTGACTCACTGACTCAGCTTCTTTCTGCCAGCATTCTGTTCTGTTTACTCCACCTACCTATGTTTTAACCTATGAGGGCCAAGTAGTTTCTTTATTGCTTAACCAATGAAATCAACAGATTGATATATGACACTCTCACATCATCTGAGAAATTGCCATACTGATTTCCAAAGTGGCTATAAAAATTTGCACCCCTACCAGCAGTGGAAGAGTGTTCCCCTTACCCCACATCCTCTCCAAAATAGGCTCTCATTAGTATTTTTAATGTTGGCCATTCTAAAAGGTGTAAGATGGTATCTCAGAATCATTTTCCCTGATAGCTAAAGATGTTGAAGACTTCTTTAAGTATATCTTGGCCACTGGAGATTCTTCTGTTGAGAATTGTTTGCTTAAATCTGTACCCCATTTTTAATGGGATTATTAGGTAGTTTGATGTCTGGTTTCTTGAGTTCTTTGTATATTTTGGAGATCAGTGTTCTGTCAGATGTGGGTAGTGAAGATCTTTTCCCATTTGAGCTTAAAGAAATTCTAACTGGCCATTCTTCCCCTTGTACTGAAGCTCACCGATGAGATGGCAAGAACGTGGTTTAACACATTTTATCACATTGCTGCAGGCTTGAGGGAGTAAGCGTGAAAGAAGGAAGGAAACGAAGGGTGATTTGTAATTAGAGAATCCTTTTCAGGAGAAACTCTCCTAGTGAAGGAAGCCAATAGGAGATTTGAGCACATACTTTTGTTGTATGATAGAGCATCTCTTGGGTATATTCCCAAGAGTGGTATTGCTGGGTCCAGGGGTAGGTTGATCCAGAATTTCCTGAGAAACCACCACACTGCTTTCCAAAGTGGTTGTACAAGTTTGCATTCCCACCAGCAATGGATGAGTGTACCCCTTTCTCCACAACCTCTCCAGCAAAGGCTATCATTGGTGTTTTTGATTTTAGCCATTCTGACAGGTGTAAGATGGTATCTTAAAGTTGTCTTGATTTGTATTTCCCTGATCGCTAAGGAAGTTGAGCATGACCTTAAGTGTCTTTTGGCCATTTGAACTTCTTGTGTTGAGAATTCTCTGTTCAGTTCAGTGCCCCATTTTATAATTGGGTTGATTAGCCTTTTACGGTCTAGTTTCTTGAGTTCTTTATATATTTTGGAGGTCAGACCTTTGTCAGTTGCAGGGTTGGTGAAGATCTTCTCCCAGTCAGTGAGTTGCCTTTTTGTCTTGGTGACAGTGTCCTTTGCTTTACAGAAGCTTCTCAGTCTCAGGAGGTCCCATTTATTCAATGAGGCCCTTAATGTCTGTGCTTTTGGGGTTATACGTAGGAAGTGGTCTCCTGTGCCCATGTGTTGTAGAGTACTTCCCACTTTCTCTTCTATCAGGTTCAGTGTGTTCAGACTGATATTAAGGTCTTTGATCCATTTGGACTAGATTGACATCCAGTTTTGCCAGCACAATTTGTTGAAGAGGCTCTCTTTTTTCCATTGTATACTTTTAGCTCCTTTATCGAAAATCAGGTGTTCATAGGTTTGTGGGTTAAAGTCAGGGTCTTCTATTCGATCCCATTGGTCGACTTCTCTGTTTTTATGCCAATACTGTAGCTCTGTAATAGAGTTTGAATCAGGGATCGTAATGCCTCCAGGTGATCCTTTATTGTATGAGATTGTTTTGGCTATCCTGGGTTTTTTGTCCAATAGGAGATTTGGAATGAGGAGAAATCTGTGTTGTTTATACACACCGGAAAAAGGGTTCCCAGAGGACTCCAGTATTCTGAAGACAGCCTTCTGCATTCTCTAGAGACAAAGGGAAAGCGACTGCAAAAGCCCAGCCCAGTTATTTTCCTGCATCCCAAATGTTGGGAGACTTAGAGTACTTCGGCGAAAAGGAAATGAAGATAGAGGGGAGATGTATACAGTGGAAAAAATGCAAAGTTTTCAAATATTAGATAACACTTGCTACTATTGGTACACAACTCAAGGACACAGCTTCTTCTGAAAAAAAAGGAAGGCTATAGGGATGGGCCTTGTGGGTACTTCCATTGTCACTTTCACACTCTGCCCTAAATGATGTCCAAAGAGACTTTTTGATGTATACAGATATATAAGTATGCATCATATATATATATATATATGTATGTACATATATATGTATTACACATTCTGTGATGATATTTTGTTTATGCTATAAAAAAGCTTGTCTGAAGATCAGAGGGCAGAACTAAGTTACTAGTTAGCCATAGATGCCAGGCAGCGGTGCCACATACATTAATCCCAGCACTAAGAACACAGAAGCAGACAGATCTCTGTGAGTTCAAGACCTCTCTGTGCTACATAAGATTGACTCTGTCTAAAAGAGAAACAGCTCAAGCAAAGGTGATCCCAGAACATGAATCTCATGCCTTTAATCCCAGCACCAGGGAGATGGAGACAGGAGTGATATGGCTGGGCAGAGAGAAGAATATAAGGTTGGAGAAGGCGGGAGATCAGAGCAGCCTGAGCATGCAGTCAGTCTGAAGCAGTCTGAGAAAGCAATCAGTCTGAGGATAGAGTCTGAGGGAGCAGTCTGAGGACAGGATCGCCTCTTTGGTCTGAGCATTGGTAGAGTTAAGAACTTTCTAGTGGCTGTTGCTCTGCTTCTCTGATCTTCAGCATTAGCCCCTCTATTTGACTCTGGGTTTTTATTATTAAGACCAAATAGAATTCGTGTAACGTCATCCTAAGCTACATACCTAGGGAAAAGCAAGGTGAAACCCATACCCAAGCTTCACAGTTTGTTTTTACTATCTGTGGGGAGCCAATAACAGTGGAGTTCCTACAAAATCCACAGTTTGGTAGTTTTGTGAGAGAAAATGAGAAATCAGACTCTCTTTAATGCCTTTCAAACTTGAGTCTTGCGCACCTCTGGGGGAGGGCACATGCACACAGCGCGCGCGCGCGTGTGTGCATGTGTGTATTTGTGGGTAATGTCCTTTTCAGTTTCAGGATTATCTATTAAGAACAGTATTTTAGTTAGGATTACTATTGTCGTAATGAAGCACCATGACCAAAAAGCAAGTTAGAGAGGAAATGGTTTTCAAGTAGTGCAGGACTGTGGAGGCACAGGAAGTGATGCAGAGTCTATGGAGGAGTGTTGCTTACTGGCCTGCTCCTCATGGCTTGCTCAGCATGCTAGTAGAACCCAGGATCAACATCCCAAGGATGGCACTACCCTCAATAGCTGGGCCCTTGCCCATTGAGGAAAATGCCTTGCAGCTTGATCTCATGGAGACATTTCCTCAACTGTGGGCTCCTTTCTCTCTGATTACTCTAGCTTGTGTCAAGTTGACATAAAAATATCCAGTATGAGTTATCTGAGGGTTTAGTGGGTAAGTTCTTTAGCCGGCCAGTGACTCAAATGCAGAACTTGAATGATAATTCTGTGATATTTTAGACTAAGCATGGAGGAGAGTATATTGGGGAGGAATATTTTTAAAACATTCAACTTCCGTGAGTTAGAAATGAACTAGTTAGTATACAAGGAAAATGGTTTTCCTGGTTTACAATAAGACTCCCTCGCTTGTTGATAGCACAATGGCTCTTCAAATGAAGTCACCAGCTAAAAGTAGCAGCTTCCACTGAGAGCCTAGTAGAGGTGTGTGTCTAGATCAGGAACTTGGGTGTGATGCCATAAATCTGTGCCCCAACAAGCCCTCAAGGTGACTCCCAGACACTCAAAAGCTTGCCAATCACTTCTCTAGACTAAATTCTTACTGACTTCAATTAAGAGAAATCATTAAATTTATGACCCCTGTAGAAATAGTGCACATGACTGGCCTCATCAAAATGAACCCAAAAGAAGAGGGAATGAAGGACCAGCAAAACCCATGTAAAAGACAGATCAAGCACTGGTAACTGCAGTAAGTTACCAAGAAACCCTAGAAAGAAGGGACTTAGATGACAAAGCAATGTCAAAATAACGGGAAAAAGAAAATGCTATGAGTGAGGAAGACAGACTAAATAATCAGATAGAATAAGAGAAAAATTCAGTCTCTAGTCCACACAGCGCAACAGTATAAGAAAAATAGACATCTAGCTCGTTTACCACCCTCCCCCATCATCTTAAACAGTAGGGACATTACCATTTACATTTTATATCTAGGAAGGGAAGTAACAAAAAGAGAGGCAATTTTGTTCGAAGTCACAAATTCACAAATAAAATGAAGAGCAGAAATTCAGCCGGAAGAACAATAAATACCTGCTAAGAGATGTTATATTTAAAATTTGGCTAATGCATTGTAAATAAAAAGTAAGGAAATGGGAGAAGTGTGTGGGTAAGAAATAGAGCACAAACCAAGAGAGATGTAGTCCCTGATGGGATCTGGGGTGGGTGTGCCTTTCCAACACCCAAGGCACAGGACCTTCCATTCCTTGTGGAAAATACGGAGTGGAAAGCACGCACACTCTCATTCCCTCCATCATTTGACCACACCGAAGCCAGAGTGTAAAGCTGTGGTCCTGGCAGAGCCTTCTGTGGTAGATACCATCTCACAGTACTGCACCATTGAGTTCAAATTCCTTCCTATTTTCTCACCTCTAATTAGCCTGTTATGACTTGTACAAGTAACTGGCACCACCCTTGTTACTCTTCCTCTTGGCCAGGGATTGTTTCAGAGTGCCCTGTGTGATTCTTATTCTGGCCTTTAACCATACCTGTTATATGAACAGGCTTTGTGTGTTTCTTTTCTACCAAGAGCATAAAACATTTGTTCATTCTAAATTAGGAGTTAATTGGTTCTAATTCAGTTCAGTATTTGTTTTCTTTTCTTTTGGTTTATAGCTTATGATAGCTGCAAACGTTTGAGGAGATACATTTGACCAGCATTGAGAAGCATCACAACTCCATTGAGACAGCTACTATGATTGCTTGAATTTGTTCTTTAATTAAGGATGATTAAAATGACTTTTATATTTTCAGATTTATTAGTTTTATTCCCCCTCCTAGTCATATCTGCCTCTTACATTCAAAGGCAATATTAAGATGTTCTAAAAAAAAATAAAGGAACAGAATATCAGGGCAGCTATCTAGCTACTTAGGACTCTGCCCTTGCTGGAGGGGAAGAGAAAATGATGCCTTCTACTAGCTCCTTACAGATGTTTCTGGGGTTCCCACCAGGGCTGAAGTGCTTCAAGCTGTAGCAAATTACCAATTCTTGACTTGACCCATGGTGAGAAGCTTTCTTTGTTTTCTCTCCTTGGGGAAAAGGCCAGAGAGGTAGCCAAGAGAATTCCTCCTAATCACAGATGACCAGAACTGTGGGAAAAAGCTTGATCATTAAGCATTTGGGTGGGGTGTGGCTATCATTTCAGAGTGAAAAATTGTATTTCTACTATTTTTGAAATGAAAATTTTGGAATTAGTATGTTTACCTACTAGAAGAGTACCAAAAATGTTGAGTATAAAACTAAGTAATTGGACAATGTACATTTTTCCATTAATAACATTTTATGCAATTAATATAAAACCAAAACTACCGAGAAATGTGGTATTTTTAACATTTACTTATTTTTTATTTGTTTCGTGTGTGTGTGTGTGTGTGTGCGTGTGTGCGCGCGCACACACATGTACAGGTGTGTGTACGTAGGTCAACTTGCAGAAGTCAGCTTCTTCCTTCCACCCTGTGTGTTCCAGGAGACCTCAGGTCATGAGGCTCACAGCAAGAGCTCTCATCCACAGAGCTGTATTCTATTGCCCAACAGCAAGGCTCTTAGGATGAAATATCCCTCTCCTGTTTTTGGATGCTCTATTTTTTTTTTTCGACTCAGAAAGCAACCAAAGTACACTGCTAACTTCAGGACAAAGAACCGTGGATGCTTTTCAGACTATTTTACATTTTCAGATAGTGAGCACATTGTGATTTGCTTCCCAGTAAAATGCCTGGATTTAGCCTGTGTTCTGCTTCCTAAGATCAACAAACCCAAAGTCTCCCTCATGAATTCAGGAAGTATTGGAGAAACAATATTTCTGTGTTGAAGAAGTGTGCTTTGACTGCATGCACTTTTATAAGGCAATGTGATTTTCTAAATCCTGACACAGGCAAATGAGTAAATATTGTCTGTCTTCTGCTCTAAAGAGCTTACCATAGGGATTTTCAGTAAATGATACTTGAAGAAGCTCCTAGAACTAGCCTTAAGAAATATGAGAATGAGATGGTGGGCCATAATGGAAATGCCCCTTGTTTATCAGGCGTCTGCTGTGGTTTATCTCTCAATGCGGCGTGTTAAGATTTAGACCTTAAATTCAGCTACATCAAGAGATGTGCTGAGGAAAGCCATGTGTCTTAGTTAGGGTTCTATTGCTGTGAAGGGACACCATGACAAAAGCATTTAATTGGGGCTTGCTTACAGTTTCAAAGGGTTACTTCATTATCACCATGGTGGGGAGCATGGCATCATGCTGTCAGATATGGTGCTGGAGCAGTAGCTGAGCACCAGCTTAGCAGGCAATAGCAGGAAGAGAGAGACTCTGAGCTTGGAATAGGCTTTTTGAAACCTCAAAGTCCACCCCCAGTGACATATTTCCTCCAACAAAGCCACACCTCCTAATCCTTTCCATTAGTGATCAGTATTCAGATCTATGAGTTTATGGGGCTATTCTTATTCAAACCACCATGCTGTGTAAAGATCCAGGCTGATCCAACACTCTGAAGCTGGTATTGTTACTTCCTTTCTCATGGCTGTGACCCAGGACAAGACAGAAGGAGACATAAAAAGGGAAGGACGAATTATAAGTTCACTGTCCTTTAATTATGGCTAGAAACCAAATATGAGTGAGTACATCCCATGTTCCTCTTTTTGGGTCTGGCTTACCTCACTCAGGATAGTGTTTTCTATTTCTGTCCATTTGTATGCAAACTTCAAGAAGTTCTTGTTTTTTACTGCTGAGTAGTACTCTAATATGTATATATTCCATACTTTCTTCATCCATTCTTCTATTGAAGGGCATCTAGGTTGTTTCCGGGGGGGGCCTGGGCAGTTTGGATGCTCAACTTATTAAACCTGGATGGAGGTGGGCGGTCCTCGGACTTCCCACAGGTCAGGGAACCCTGATGGCTCTTCAAGCTGATGAGGGAGAGGGACTTGATTGTGGGAGGGGAGGGAAATGGGAGGTGGTGGCAGGGAGGAGGCAGAAATCCTCAATAAACAAACAAAAAAAAAAGAAATCCTCAATAAATAAATAAATTTAAAAAAAATAAAAATAAAAAAAAGGGAAGGACGTAGCCCGCAGTTCAGAATGCACAGTCAGTGTGGCTAAAGGCAATAATAGCAGGGAGACCAGCTCAGGTCCATGGTAGTGAGATGCTGCTTGTCATATCAGGAGGTAGAAAAAGAAAAAAAAGATGTGTGAAACTGGTTTTATACCTTTTCTTCTTGTGCTGAAACTCAGCTCCGGAGATAACATTGCCTGTTTTCAGAGCATGTCTTTCCATTTCGTTAATATTCTCTAGAAATGCCCTCACAGACAGACCCAATTTGCTGCTTGTTCTTAACAGAATCAAGTTGACTCCCCCTCCAGAAAAATCACAGTGACAGCCAGAAGTTAAACATAGGCTTGTCCAGTTTCAGAGTCAGCGGGGTCTCTCTCACACCACACTCCATGCCAGTTGTCTGCTCTGCTTCTTTTTTGAAAGAGGTGGGGCAGAGGGATAAAACTTGCTGTCCTGAAGTATGTATACATTCTGGAATGGTTAGAATGAAATAATTAACATAGGTATTGCATACACATATTTGCCATGTGTGTATGTGTGCACTGGGGGAGGTATGTGTTGGATGAGAACACCTAAAATCTACTCTTAGAAAGTTTAGAAAATGCAGTATATTTTTAGGTTGTCTCATAGAAGTTGAGAGCAGCTAGACAGAAAAGCTAAAGAGAATAAGGAGGAGAAAGGAGGTGGAGATGTTGGTCACACTGAACACTGTGAATGTTTGAAAGAGAGTGTTCTCCTTACAGCAGAAGGAATACAGTTGACAGACTTTCATCTCTCAGAGTTAAGCTGAACGTGGTGGATCACAATTTGAGATGGAGAGAAAATGGTCATGACTTCAAAACCAGCCCTGACTACATAGTGCATTTGATGCCAGTTTGGATCACAGGAGACCCTTCTTCCAAAAGACAAAAAGAGTGAATAATTTAAATATGCTCACAATAAATGTGATTAATAAAGGTAGGCATATCAACTTGATCAGAAAGAATGCACACATGAACCAAAACATATTGTCCCTCATATATCTGGGTAAAAATATGTATCAGCTGAAAATATTTTTTAAATGTAATATATTAAACAATAGACATTACAAATGATAAACCTCCTGAAATTTTCCCTGAAATTTTGTATCATTGGTTTAATATTTTCCCATAACCCCACCCAAGTAACCTGGTAACAGCCATTCTATTTACTTCTAGGAGTTTGTGGGCTTTAAATCCCAATTACAAGTAGTTTTATGTGACATTTGTTTTTATTTCACTTAACATAATTATCAGTGCCACATACTCTGTGAGAGTGTCAAAATTTTTTATCACATTTTTATTTTGCCCATCTTTGCCTTGGATACTGTGCATAAGATTTTAGTAAACAGAAATCTGTATATCCCTTCAATGTCTGAATTTTCTTTCTTTTGAAAACACACCTTGTTTTTTTATTTTTTAATTTATTTATTTATTAAAGATTTCTGTCTCTTCCCTGCCACTGCCTCCCATTTCCCTTCCCCTTCCCCAATCAAGTCCCCCTCCCTCGTCAGCCCAAAGAGCAATCAGGGTTCTCTGCCCTGTGGGAAGTCCAAGGAACCCTCACCTCCATCCAGGTCTAGTAAGGTGAGCATCCAAACTGCCTAGGCTCCCACAAAGCCAGTACGTGAAATAAATAAATAAATAAATAAATTAATTAATTAAAAAAAAGAAAATACACCTTGTAGAAAGAGTGTTAGGGTATATGATAGTTTGACTTCTACTCTTGGTGTAAACTCCACTGTATTTCCCATATAGCTGTACTAATTCACAGTCATACTGACAGTGTTTCAACGTTTGCTTTGCTCTTCCTCATGTGTAAGACTTGCTATCTTTTGAAGAGTACATATTCTAATTGGCATTGGGTAATATCACATCTTTTAAAAAATTTTTATTTCCTTGACAATTAATGATTGATGTTGATGTTTTCTCAACATCTATATTCCTTTTGATGACTTATCTCTGTTTTCTTTGCAGTAAGGTTTGTTTGGTTCCTCTGGCAAACAGGCTGTTTGTTTACTCAGTATCACGTTGTGCTGCTTGTACTTTTTGGATAACAGCCAGTTTCTCATACGTGGTTTACAAATGTTTTTTTTTCTTCCTGACTCAGTGTCTTATCTCATCTCTTTATTCTGTTGGTTGTCTCCTAGCTTTGTAGAAAGCCATGGCATGTGCATGTAATTGTGTGTGTGTTATATATACAGGTGTGTACTTGTGGGTGTATGGGTCTACTCCCCCGTTCATTTGAATGTAGAGCCAGAGGAGAACGTTGAATATTTTTGCTTATTGCTCCCTATCTCATTTCCTTGAGACAGCTTCTTTCACTAAACCCAAAGCTCCATTTTCCATGAGGCTGCCTGCCAGGCAACCTTCTGGAACCTGTCTGTCTCTGTATTTTAATCTTGAGGTCCTAGGCATAGAAACCGATGAGACATCTCCCCAGCCATCCAGAAACATTTTTAGTCTGACAAAAATTTTATTTTCTATATTTTTGAATTGCTTGAACTTTTGAATTCATATTTGAAAAAATCATCACCAAGCTTCATAGACCTTCCCCATTCTATCTTTTAAAATGGCATGGGTCTGAAACTGCTGAGATTTAAGCAGGGAAAAATAATCTAATGTAAAAAATATGAAAAGAAACCGTGGGATACAGAGGCTGAGCTATTCAGCAGGTCTCAGGCATGTTAAAAGGAATAGTTTCATATTTATATATATCATGCTAAAATTTTCCTTTTGCCAATGTCATTATCTACAGTACTATCTTAGCTAGGGTATCTATTGCTGTGAAGCGACCCTGTGACCAGGGCAACTCTTTTGAAAGAAAGACATTTAATTGGGATAGCTTACTATTTTCAGAGGTTTTGTTCATTATCTTGGTGCACATGGTGGTATGTGGGTAGTCGTGGTATTGGGGAAGCAGCTGAGCGTCCTACATTTTGCAAGCAGCAAGATGTGTTCTGAGACACTGGGTGGTACCTATAGCATATATGAGACTTCAAAGCCTGCCTCCATAGTGATACATTTCCTCCAAGCAGACCATAACTACTCCAATGAGGTCACGCCCCCTAACAGTGCCACTCCCTTTGGGGGCCATTTTCTTTCAAACCACCACATTGCACTCCTGGTTCTTGAACGCTTATATTGTAATGCCAAAAATAAAAAAAAAAAATGCACTCACTACAACTTTGAAAGTTGCCGTAGTCTAAAGCAGTCTCAAACTTATTTAAACGTCTCAAGCTCAAAGTCTCTTCTGAGATTCATGCAATCTCTTAACTGTCTTCCCCTGTAAGATTAAAATGCAGATCAGACACTTCCAACATATAATGGTGCAGGATATACATTACCATTCCAAATGTAGGGAAGAGAGTATAGTGAGGAAAGGAATCAAAGCGAGACTGGAAACTAGCTGGGCAAACTCCAAACCCTACGTCTCCATTTCTGATGTCCAAATGCTCCTCAGATCCCCAACCCCTTTCAGCTTTCTTGACTGCAGCATACTTCTTTTTCTTGGGCTTGTTTCACTCCCCCTTAACAGCTTTTCTAAGCAGGTATCCCACAGCCCCGGCATCTCCAACATCTTTTGGTCTCCAAAACAATCCAGGCTTCAACCTCACAGCTTCATGCAATGGCCTCTTAGGCATTCATTCAGGGACACCGTTGACACTTGACTGACCTCAGTGGCTTTCCTTAGATATGGATCAAATTTCATAGCCCCTTTCTTTTATCCTTGACCCTAAAGCCAGAACCGCATGGCCAAAGCTGCTAAGTTCTGCTGCTTGCTGGTTCTAGAACATGGCCCCCCTGTTTAATTTCATCTTCACCAGCTTTCTGTTTTCTATGGTTTCCTTCACTGCCTACGTGTGGCTGCTCTGCAACTTGCTCTATAAACCAGGCTAGCCTCAAACTCAGAGATCTTTTAAATACATCTTCACCAGTTTTCTATTTTCAATGATATCCTTCATTGCCTAAGCTTGGCTGTTCTGAAACTTTCTCTGTAAACAAAGCTAGCCTCAAACTCAGAGATATACCATTCTCTGCCTTCTAGGTGCTAGGATTAAAGGCCTGTGCCACTACACCCAAGTCTAAGCTTTTCTTTAATTCCTTTTCAGGCGATGAAAGAAGACAGAGACAGAGACCCACATTGGAGCACCGGACAGAAATCTCAAGGTCCAAATCAGGAGCAGAAGGAGAGGGAGCACGAGCAAGGAACTCAGGACCGCGAGGGGTGCACCCACACACTGAGACAATGGGGACGTTCTATCTGGAATTCACCAAGGCCAGCTGGCCTGGGTCTGAAAAAAGCATGGGATAAAACCGGACTTGCTGAACATAGCAGACAATGAGGACTACTGAGAACTCAACAACAATGGCAATAGGTTTTTGATCCTACTGCACATACTGGCTTTGGGGGAACCTAGGCAGTTTGGATGCTCACCTTACTAGACCTGGATGGAGTTGGGGGTTCCTTGGACTTCCCACAGGTCAGGGAACCCTGATTGCTCTTCGAGCTGATGAGGGAGGGGGACTTGATCGGGGGAGGGGGAGGGAAATGGGAGGCGGTGGCGGGGAGGAGGCAGAAATCCTCAATAAATAAATAAATTAAAAATAAATAAAAATAAAAAAAAATTCCTTTTCACAAGTTGGAAACTTAGTTGGGTGGGATCTTGCCCTAAGGTAACCACTCCTTTTTGTTCCATTTCTTAATATGCTTGTCTCCATAATACAGGATTTAGCTTGATTCCACTTTCTGGAACTTGCTTCCTCCTCAAATATTTTTCCTTTAGCCCATTATCATTATGGTAGGACATGGTGGTATGCAGGAAGACATTGTGCTGGAGAAGTAGCTGATTGTCTCACATTTTATAGGCAACAGGAAGTGGTCTGAGACACTGGGGTGGTATCTTGAGCATATGAGAATTCAAAGCCTGCCTCCATAGTAACACACTTCCTCCAACAAGACTACCCACTCCAACAAGGCCACACCTCCTAAGAGTGCCACCTCCTTTGGGGACCATTTTCTTTCAAACCACCTCAAGTATTTAGAACTGTTTTGTCATAGCAGAGACTCTGTTGCCCCTGTATGAGAAGCATGGTTTATTTTGACAGTTTGTTTCAAGTGTGGTTCATCTAAACCTGGATGCCCTAAAACCATTTCTTGGGCAACTGAGCTGAAGGCTAGCCGTAATAGTTGTAAGATCTCCCATACTAACCCCTAGGTTTTGTTGATACTGACAGGGTATATTTTAAAGATTTCCTAGGGAAAAATATAATATTTACTGATTGTTTAATAACTAGATACCTTGAAACTAATGACTTAAGATAATATATATTTTCTAATTTGTCTCTGGTTCACAGGCTTTCCTATGTTTGTGATTGATAGATTGTCTGGAACTAAAGTCACTGCAAGATTTGTCTTCCAAATTCACTCATCTGTCTCTTAGCTGAAGAATTCAGGTTTTATCCACATTTGACTCTTTATTTAGTAGCTCACATTGTACCTGGCTTCTGTCACAAGCAAGCAAGCAAGAGGACAAAAATCTATTCCATATTGAATTTATAGTTTGCATAGTCAAAATTTATTTGAAAGTGATTTCTCTTTCCTTCTCCTTTCCGTCTTTTTTCTTCTTTCTCTAATGAGAAATAATTAATCTAACCCATACTCTGGAAAAAGTGATGCCCAAGGATCCCAGTGCTTCTAATGAAATATTTGAAGACCTTAGCATGTTTCCTCATACTTAGTACATTTAAAAAAATATGAACAGTTCTAGGGATAAATTCTAAAGTGTTTCATATAAGTAAGGATTTTATTGTACTTTTAATTTAACTCCTTAATTAACAAGAGAACAAATAAGACACCATGAATTTTTCACATGAAAACTTGTAAGGCCAAACATTTACTACCAGACAAGGAACATTTATGAATAAGTGTTAGCAAGAAAAACTGGACAGCACCTCTAGAGAAGTAATTAATGGAATTATGCTGAACACAGTTTGTGTGTCTATGCACAAAAATATTCTTATTACTATCAATTCAATTATCCACCATTGACTTTTATTTCTGCCCTGCTTACATTGCTATTGAATTGTGTGTGTGTGTGTGTGTGTGTGTGTGTGTGTGTGTGTGTGTGTGTGTGCATGCAGATATAACCCAGATTGTGAGCTAGGCAGTGTGCCCACTATCTTTCAAAATCTGACGAATTTTCCTTAAAAATGAGTACATATTAGTAGAAACTGCTTTCCAAGAAAAGGCCAGACAAAAAATAATCTTTGTTCTCCTCTTTCCAAATTCATAAAAGCAATTTGAAAACTTCAGTGGGGATGTATCTTTAATTATTAAGGTGTAGTATTTCTTATAAATATAGAATGTCTAGATCTATTTCCATATCTTCACAACATAGTAATGTTCTATTATCTATCGTTCTTATTTAAAACATAATTTCTTCTTATAAAAATATCTTTAATGTGAGCAGAGCAAATGATATATGTGTGAGTGTGGATGCACATGTGCATTCATTACTGCATGTGTGCAGTTCAAAGAAATGCTTTAAGGAGTTGGTTCTCTCTATATATCATTGGTTAATGGGATCAAACTTAGGTTTTCATGTTTGTGTAGCAACTGCCTGTACCCATTGAGGTATCTTTGCAGCCCCTGCCTATTTGTCTGGAACCTGTGAAATACAGAATGTCTCTAGTAATCCAGAGGTTAACACCAAACCATCTCAAGCTTCCTATGGATTCATAAGAAGATACCTGTGTCCCACGGTCTATAAGACCCAGGATTCTATCTTCAGGTACCAAATGCGAGTAAACCAGTTCCATCAGAGTCAAACATGGCAGGAACTGAATGATATGGTAATGGTCTCTTTAAAATCTTTGACTGTTTGTCTCTGTCCTAGACATACTGATTAATATACTAGGATGAAACCCATATAATTATTATTATATAATATAACTATTTTTGACATATTCCTATGTGTCCAATTTTATTGTTCATTAGGCTGTATTACTTCTCATTAAAGACATTCAATCTGCTAAGAAGTTAACCAAAATACACATAAAGAGTATACAGAGAAGTTTGAACCAACTACAGAGAGTTTTTAGGTGATTTTTGCCCCCTGTGTTTCTTCAGGTAAATATGGAAACATTGGCTTCTTTTCTGCCTGGTCAATAACACAGAAAACTAAAAAGAGACAAAACATACTTATCTATAAAAGCATTCTAGAAAAATAGGAAATGTGTTAAGTAGAAATATTAGTGACTTCTTATATTTTTTCAAACCATGGACTGTGATAGGTGTTACAGTATTATCTGTTTTGTGTAGTCTCAATAAGAAGCTTTTTGTCTTTAGCATCCATCAGTGGGCATGTTAACAAGATATTTGTAATGTCCTGCTGAGCCCTATTGGATTAAGGGAAAAACAATTTTGTATATTTTTCTGCTATGCAAATTTTATTGAATTGGTTCACTACATCTGAAAAGCTGCAAGCATTTGAAATTCAAATGAACATCACCATCTGTGGTCTTCATTAACATTATAATAGCATCATGATTTTAGGTATTTTGTTGGTAAATATTAGTTTTCTATAGCATTGTACTGCTACTTTCAACTTTTTAGTTCATGAAGTGTTCAAGATAATCTATAATCTATTCTAAATCACAAAGTGGAAAGAGACTTCAGTAATGATGAATTCCATGGTCCATTTTACTAAAGAAGAAACAATAAAAGAAAATTTTATTTACTTTTCTTGTTACTGTGACCAAACACTGGATAAGAAATGACTTAAGGGAGGAAGGATTTCTTTTCAATCTAGTTTGAGGAGTTAAGAGTCCATTATGATGAGGAGGGCATGGTGACAGGAGCAGCTCCCAGATGTGGTGGCAGGAGCTGGGTCACATTTGGACAGCTTTGGAAACAGAGAGAGAGAACAACATTGATGTTCTTTTGGTCACCTCCTTTCCCCTCTTCTTCAGTCTAAAATGCCGGTACAGGATTTAAAGAGTTGTGTTTTTCAGAGAGCCAAGATGGCACAGCAGATAAAGGTATCTGCTGCCAGGCTTGATGACCCAAGTTGGCTCCCCAAATCCCATGTGGTAGAAGGTGAAAAATGACTCCTGCATGTTGTCATGCCTTCCACTCCAGCAATAAATAAGTATATTTTTTAAAAGAGGGAGAGAGATTGAGAGAGATGTGCTTGTGTGTCAAGTTGAGGGAATGGACATTGATAGCTGATCTCGAATGCCAGACTGATTGGATTAAAGCATGCTTGTGGAATAAATGAAGTATCCATGTCGGTGAATTTGTGAAGACATTTACAAAGAGGACCAACAGGGTATCTCTGTCCTAAATGCAGGCAAAAGCAACCCTTGCATTCCACAGCTGTGGCTTGGGCTACCTCTTCATCTCTGTTATCTGCGACACGTGTGTGCTCTCTCTTAGATGAGTTTCCCTCTGGGCCTGTAGATTTCCTAGGCAAATGCCCCATATTTCAAGGGTCCCAAATATCCAGAGTTTTCAACTGTAAATTAGACTTCACTTTAAAAGTTTCACATAATGACCGCAAGGACTTCTTTGCAGGAAACAGACCTGCTACACATTGCTGACCTCTGCAGCTTTCTGGATGGAACTCTTTGCTGTAAACTCTTCATAATCTCAAATGTCTTGCATCTCACATTCCTGGAAAACCAAAACCATGAGGATAAAGTCAAGCTCTGACGCCAGTGTGAGATGTAGCCTGGTATCTTTGTACACAGCGGCAGCATCCTCTATGTGACTTTGCAGCTAAACCTGGAAAAACGCTGCCCTAGATTGCTGTTTTCCACAGAATGTCTGAAAAGCTCTACTTTTCAGATATTTTACTTTCAATAAATATAAATGATCATATCCTGGACCTTTAGATGGTTAGGATCTTGGCCTCAAGATACTGTCTCTACTGCCTCATGAGTAAAGCTTGTGGTTTCTATTTAAAGGTGCTGGTTTCCTTGGAAAAGGCAGATATCTTATCCATATGTACTATGTCTGCAACTTTCCATTCTCTTACACTCCTTTCTCTCTCTCTTTTTTTCATGGTTCTGTTCTATTTACTGCTCTCTCCTACTTTATACATGGAGAAAAGCAGTAACAGGTAGCCATGAGCGCCATGCTGTAATGAAATCTTCTCCACAAAATAAGTCAGTCTGTTCATTTCGAATTCAGCCTCACTCAGAATTACAAGACACAGGCAGAACACAGTCCAATTCTATTTTAGAATCTAATGACTGGCCATCACTCCAATTCAGTCTGAGCCCTTGGTCTGAAACTGCATGTGCTGACTTAATTTCCCAGGTTTCTTGCTGGTGTTTGCCCACCATAATGGCACATTAGTTCTGCTTACAGAATTCTAGACCTTTTCTAGGCCAGTTATAAATTCTTCCAAGTTGATTCCTCATACCTTCCAAATATCGAAACATCACATGGCCAGGTTTATAAGAGCCATGACTCCCATCTTAAATAGCAGTTGCTTCTTTTAGTTACTTTTCTTACCATTGTCACCAAATACTTGAGATGATGCAACCAAAGGAAGAGAGGATTTATTTGGCTCTCAGTTGGAGGGTGGTCTATCATAGCAGGTAATATGTTGTGGCAGGGATGGCTTGCACCTGTCGTGATAGGGCCTTGCTCACACCTGGGTGGATCAAGAAACAGAGAAAAATCATCTGGAAGTAGAGCTGGCCTACACTCTTTGGGCCATGGCTTAAGGTTCTACACCTGCCATTTAGACAACATATCCAGAAGGTTTCTCAGTCTTAAAAAATGTCACTGTCCATTCAGTTCCACAGGTTCAAGCACAAGTCTGTAGAGGACCTGTCACATAATGGGAGCTGTTATTTACTGAATTATGTCTCCCAACTTCCTAATTCAGCCGTTGAAGTCATAACGCATATAGCAACTCAGAAAATGAATGTATTTGGACATACAATCTGGAATACAGTAATGCAATTTAAATCAAGGTCAGATAAATAATTTAAACAGACCAATAACCCCTAAGAAAATAGAAGAAGTCATCAAAAGTCTCCCAACCCTACCCCTTCAAAAAAAAGCACTCTAGGGTCAGATGGTTTTAATGCAGAATTCTGCAAGACTCTCAAAGAAGAGCTAATATCAAGTTTCCTCAAATTGTTCCACACAATAGAAACAGAAGGAACATTGACAAATTCATATTATGAGGTCACAGTTACCCTGATACCACAAACACACAAATATTCAACACAGAAAGAGAATTATAAACCAATTTACTCATGAACATTGATGGAAAAATATTCGACAAAATACTGGCAAACTGAATCTAAGAACACATCAGAAAAATCATCCATCATGATCTTCATTTCAGAATTGCAGGGATGTTCAACATATGAACATCATTCAATGTAATCCACCATAAAAACAAACTAGAAGAAAGAAATCACATGACCATTTCATTAGATGCTAAAAAGGCTTTTGACAAAATCCAACACCCCTTCATGATAAAAGTCCTGGAGAGACCAGAGATACAAGGAACATACATAACATAATGAAGACAACATTCAGCAAGTCAATAGTCAGTATTAAATTACATGAAGAGAAACTTAGAGCAATTCAACTAAAATCAGGGATAGAAGAAGGTTGTCTACTCTCTCTATATCTAGTCAATATAGTACCTGAAGTTTTTCCAAAAGAAGAAAGAAAACTAAAGGAGATCAAGGGGATAAGAATTTGAAAGGAAGAAGTAAAAGTATCCCAATTTGCAGAAGAAATGAGAGTATATAGGTGACTCCAAAAATTCTACCAGAGAACTCCCACTGCTGATAAATACCTTCAGCAAAGTTCCTGGATACAAAATAAACTAAAATAAAAACAGATGGAAACTATAAATGGATTAAGAAAGAAATTAGGGAAACTACACCTTTCACAGTAGCCGCAAATAATATAAAATATCTTGGGATGACTCTGACCAAGCAAGTGAGAGACCTGCATAGCATGAACTTCAAGTCTTTGAAGAAAGAAGCTGAAGAAGATATCGGAAGATGGAAAGATCAGTAGGATTAACATACAAAAAAATGGTCATCTTGCCAAAAGCAATCTGCAGACTGAATGCAATTCCCATCAAAATTCCAACACAATTCTTTACAGAACATAAAGGGACAACGCTCAGCTGCATATGGAGAAACAAAAATCCAGGATAGCTTAATCAACCCTGTACAATAAAAGAATGACTGGAGGTATCACCACCCCTGATTTTAAGATATACTACAGAGAAATAGTAGTAAAAACTGCATGGTATTGGCATAAAAACAGACAGGTTGAACAATGGAACCGAACTGATGACCCCAAGATAAATTCATACACCTATGGATACCTGATTTTTGAAGAAACTAGAAGTATACAATGGAAAAAAGAATGCATCTTCATCATATGGTGCTGGTCTAACTGGATATCAGCATGTAGAAGAATGCAATTAGATCCAAATCTATCATCCTGCACAAAACTCAAGTCCAAGAGGATCAAAGACCTCAAAATAAAACCTGATATACTGAACTTGATAGAAAGGAAGGTGGGGAATATCCTTGAACACGTTTGCACAAGGACAACTTCCTGAACAGAACACCAATCACACAGCACTAAGACTAACAGTTAGTAAGTGGGACCTTGTAAATCTAAAATGTTTCTGCGAGACAAAGGGCACTGTCAAAAGGACAAAACCACAGCATACAGAATGAGAAAATAATTTTACCAACCCCACATCAGACAGAGGAGTTATCTCCAAAATATAGAAAGAATGCAAGAAACTAGTCATCAACAAGCCCAATAATCCAATTAAAAATGGGGTATAGATCTAAACAGAGAATTCTCAACAGAGAAATCTCAAGTGGTCAAGAAGCACTTAAAGAAATGTTCAACATCCTTAGCCATCAGGAAAATTAAAATCAAAACTATTCTGAGATACTGTCTTCCACCTGTCAGAATAGCTAAGCTCAAAAATACAAGTGACAGCTCATGCTGGAGATGTGTTGCAAGGAGAACACTCCTCCATTGTTGGTGGGAGTGAAAACTTGTATAATCACTATGGAAATTTAAATGGGGGCTTCTCAGAAAAATAGGCATCAATCTACTTCAAGGCCCAACTCTACCACTCCTGGGCATATACACAGGGCACATTCTACCATACCACAAGGTCACCATACCATACCACTTGCTCAACTATGTTCATAGAACATTTATTCCTAATAGCCAGAAACTAGAAACCACTTAGATGTCCATCAAGTGAAGAATGGATAAAGAAAATGTGGTACATTTATACAATGGACTGTTACTCACCTGTTAAAAACAATGACAACATGAAATTTGACAGCAAATGGATGGAATAGAAAAGGTCATCCTTAGTGAAATAACTCAAACTTGGAAAGATAAATATGGTATGTACTCAATTATACAAGGATATTAGCCATAAAGTAAGTGATAACCACACTGTAAACCACAGAGCCAAAGAAACTAAATAGCAATGAAGGCTCAAGAGGAGGCACATGAATCTCACTGTAAAGGAGAAGTAGAATAGACATCACTGGTGGATGGGGGAAGGGGTCTGGGTGGAGGGGTAGGCATGGGAAAAGGAAGGATCAGTGGGGAGTATAGAGGGAATGCGTACTGGTAGAGACAACTGGAATCAGGGGAATCTCTGGGATAAGCTAGAAATAGAGCAATGGAAAATGCCTACCAATCTATGAGGGTGACCCTAGCTAAGACTTCTAGCAATGGAGATATGAAGCCTGAACTGGCCATCTCCCTTAACTAACTAGGCAAGACTTCCGGTGGAAAGACTAGGACCCTAACCCAGCCACATAACATTTGACTTACAATTTGTCCTGCCTACAAGATATCCTGGGGTAAAGGTGGCACAGAAATTATGGGAGTGACCAACCAATGACTGCTCCAGCTTTAGACCCGTACCATGAGAGGGAGCCCACCCTGAAACAGACTGGAGAGCCAGAACATAGAGACCTAAGACAGAACCAAACATGGATGGGGAAAAAAATCAACGTCATGATTCCTAATGATCTTCTGCTATACTCATGGATCATTGCCTAGTCCAATTGTCATCGGAGAGACTTCATCTAGCAACTTAT
The DNA here is from genome assembly GCF_000317375.1 of Microtus ochrogaster. NCBI lineage: Eukaryota > Metazoa > Chordata > Mammalia > Rodentia > Cricetidae > Microtus > Microtus ochrogaster. The sequence continues at coordinate 13,591,683 of NC_022035.1, read as the reverse complement.
GGAAACAGAGGTAGAGTCCCACAGACAAGAGTTATGTGGCGCTAGAGGAATCCTGTGGAAGAGGAGGAGGAAGAATTGTTGGCACCACAGGGGTCAAGGACACTATAAAAATGTCCACAGAATCAACTAACCTGGGCTAATAAGGACTTACAGAGACTAAAATGCCAGAGTTTGCATGGGATTGACCTAGGTCCTTTGTACATCTTACAGTTTTGTAGCTTCTCGTGGGAATCCTAACAGTGGGAACAGGGGCTGTCTCTGATGAGGTTACCTGCTTTTGGAACCCTTTCTTCCTACTGGAGTGCCTAGTACAGCCTCAATAGAAGAGGATGTGCCTAGTCTTACTACAACTTGATATGTCATGGCTGACTGATATACATGGGAGCCTTGCCCTTTTCTGAATTAAAGGAGGAGTATATGGAGGTCAGGAAGAAGAAACTGATAAGACTTTGGAAAAATTTTTAACAAAAATAAATAAAATAATTAAAGCAAAAAAATAACTAAAAATAAAGCAGTAATGATATTAAAATGAGATAGTGTGGGTACTAATCTGCTACATCCTGACTTTGGCTGACTTTTATATCTACCTCTCATGGTAGTACATTTTCATTTCCCTGCTTGCTGAACTAATTTATATTCCTACCAAGCCTTCTTCCTTCCCCACAGCCTGTGAGCATGCATTGCATATTGCTTGATGGCAGTCATTCTGAGTGCGGTGAGCCGGAATCTCAATATAGTTTTGATTCGCATTTTCTTGATAGATAAAGATGAACATTTTGTCCTGCATTCATTGGCCATTTGTAATTTTTCTATTGAGAATTGTCTGTTCAACTCATTTGCCTACTAATTGATTCAATTATTTGAGGAGATATTTAACTGAATTCTGTTTTATTGTTGTTATTTCTTTGTTTTGTTTTTGAATACAGAACATTTATTTTATGAATAATTGAGATCCTCAAGATGAACTTGATGCTACACTCTTGGGTTTAGGTGTTATTTCTTCACTGAATCCATGTCTGAATCTGTGATAGACAATTCTTAGGTGCCTCAACCACCAAGTTCCAGTAGTGTTCCATCTCTTAGCGTTGGCACTCCAGTTACACTTTTTCTGGCATCTGGCAGCGCAGCCACCTTCTCCACAGATAGACTTCTGAAGGAAGTAGGCCTTGGACCTGTAGCCACAGCACCACAGAGATATCTTCTTGCAATGCTTCCCAAAGGATTATGATCCTTTCTTGCTTCTGCCAATAAGGCTGAAGGGACTGGCGGAGACCTTCATATACTCTGTATTAGTCGTCTGTCAGTCGAATACCTGGAATAAACTCTTTCTCATTTTATAGGTTGTTACTTTACTTGTATTATTTCATTTGTTGTAAAGAAGCTTTTAAATTTCATAAAATTCTACTCATCAATACTTGCTAGTCTTCCTAAGGAAGTCATTGCTTAGGACCGTATCAGTTTTATTTGTTCGGTTTTTGCTTTTTTCAGACAGGGTTTCTCTGTGTGGCCCTGGCTGTCCCAGAACTCACTCTGTAGACCAGACTGACTTTGAACTCACAAAAACCTCTTGTCTCTCTGCCTCCCCAGTGCTCAGATAAAAGGCATGTTTCACCATTGCCCAATTTAAGCCCATATCTTAAAGTGTTTTCTCTCTCTTCTTTTTTTAATATGGTAGTTTCAAATTTTTCAAATCTTTTTATTAAGGTTTTTTAGTTAAGTTTTTTTACAAGGTAAGAAGAAGTAGGAATCTACTTCTATTCTTCTTTATCTGGATATCCAGTTTTCTTTTATCAATTTATTAAAAAGTCTGCCTCTCCTACAGATCCTTGGCATATTTGTTAAGAATCTGATTTTTAAAAAAATCAGATGGTTATTTTATGTAATCTAATTCCTGGATCCTCTCTAGATATTCAATGATATTGCCTGTTTTTTTAATGGTAGTATACTATTGTTTGGAGCTGTGTCTCAGAGCATACATTGAAACCGGATAATGCACTATCTCCATCATTGCTATTTTTGCTCAAAAGTTCATTAACTGTTGTCCAAGCTAAATTTGATTGTCAACTTTACAGAGCCTGCAAGTCACTTGAGAAGAGATTCTTAATTAACCCAATCAGATTATACTATGGCCACTTCTGTGGAGGACTGTCTTATAACATGAGGTGCCTGCTTGTTGGGGTTTCTGTCCTGCCTGGTTCCCGCATTCATTAAGTCCCAAGGAAAATCACACAAAACTCTCCATAAGTTATAAAGTGATTCGCCCATTAGCTCAGGCTTCTTATTAGCTCTTATCAGTTTTATTAACCCATTATTCTTATCTATGTTAGCCATATGGCTCAGTACCTTTTTCAGCAGGGTAGGTCACATCCTGCTTCTTCGGTAGTCTGGACAGGACTGCAGAAAGAGCTCCCTTCTTCCCAGAATACTCCTGTTCTCATTGTCCCACCTCTACTTCCTGTCTGGTTGTCCCGCCTATACTTCCTGCCTGGCTACTGGCCAATCAGCGTTTATTTAAAACATAATTGACAGAATACAGAATTGTCTCACACCACTGTCTGGATAGTTATCTAATGTAGGAAGGTACAACATCTTGTGGACTACACCATTCTATAGGAAGGTGGTCCTGTCTGTATGAAGAAGCTAGTTTTATCACAGAAATGGAGCAGTTATTTAGGGTTCTTGGAGCTTACACACAAATCTTTTTCATTCTGTTGTTTGACATCTAATTTGGTGCTATAACTTAACTATTGTAAAAATTGTAAATGCAGTAAGCATTGATGTGCCAGTATCTCCATGATATATAAACACATAAACTTTTATTTCAAGAAAAAGGATTGATATGATAGTCAGTGTGGCCAGATAGATTGAGTGCAAGGCTGAGTAGCATGGAGTGAAACCAGGCCACCCTGGGATGGTTCTGTAGGACCTTGTGATTCACAGTAATTATTTTGGTCTTAAGTTAGAGACTAATGTAAAGCTACTGGAGGGTGTGCGTCAAGGAATGATGTAATTTATCCTACCTTTGAACAGTGTCTTACTGGCTGTAGTGATATACAGGCTGAATGAAGGCTGTAGAACATTTACTTGAACATTACAATAGCTGTTAAATTGGTGATCTGGAATAGGGAGACATGGTAGTATTTATAGATCTATAAGTTCCATAAGGTAAGGTGACAGTATTTGCTTATAGGGTCTACATGTGGAATAAAGAGGAGGCAAAGATGATTCCAATGATAATATTTTGAGTTTCCGGAAGAACTCTTACAGTTCTTTTTTAAAATGATGACTATTTGAATGGCAAGATAGGCTGAAGTGTGATTGAACTAAAGACGAGATCTTTTTTGTTAAAATATAATTTTCTACCATAAGTTTTTATCATGCAAAAACCTGAAAGTGTTTGCAGTTAATGGAACAGCATCTATCTGGCATTAAGATGAAGAAAAAGAATATTACCTACATTTGGAAGTACGCATGAACATAATCACTTTAAAATTCCTCTGCATTTCTGACGAACACTTGCTACCTAGCAAAGGAGATAGAGTTACAGCGGAGAATCGCTTCAGAAATCTAGCAGAGTTTGAGAAACTTACCTTGCAGCCATGTGACAGGAATTAGTCATCGACTCAATCTCATGAAATTCATGCTGAAAAGCTCTTTCTTAATAAAGCAGTGTGAGACAGACAGATGGTAAAAATAGAGTTATTTTCTGCACAGGGTTCAAAGTTCGAAAGTTCATAGGAGTTGCCTTTAAAAAATATCCCGAGTTGACAAAAGAAACTTTGAAACATTGAAGTTGAATATACTAAGTTCAAATAATCTTTACTTTTAAGGGAGCATATTTGTTACCTAGAGATCTCTATCATAATAAGAAATGCTAAAATAGAAACTGGAACCCAGGACACAGAAACTCCAGGTATAGATTTTCTCTAGCATGATATATCAAAAACTTATAAATGAGTTAAAATGGGTATGCGAGGGGCTAAGAAGAAAAGGGCTGGTAAGCGAGAAGCAACATTAAAATATTAAAATTTTAGACAACTATTTGAATGCTGATCCTACACAAAGGAAATAAAAGTACCTTGGAAATGAAAACCCTATGTTGCAAGGAGAGGGTCCACTTGTTCATCCCAGCTGCCCAGCTAGCTTAGCCCCGAAATAACCACACAGAAATTGTATTCATTAAATCACTGCTTAGCCCATTGGCTTTAGCCTTATTGGCTAACTCTCGCATCTTGATTTAACCCATTTCTATTAATCTGAATATCTCCACGCGGCAGTGGCTTACAGGAAATATTTGGCATGTCTGTCTCTGGTGGCTCTATGGCATTCCTGTCTCTGACTCCGCCTCCTTTCTCACAGCATGCCATTTAGTTTTCCTCTCCTACCTAAGTTCTGTCCTATCAACAGGCCCAAAGCAGTTTCTCTATTAACCAATGAAAGCAACACAGAGACAGAAGGACCTCCTATACCAACCTTATAGCTGAAAACTGTAGCTATTTGTTCCTGTGGGTCTTGAGAAAGCAAGTTGGTTAGAGAATTAAACATTAAGCATAACTTAAAAGGCTTCATTTTTGTTTCCCATATGACTGAAGTGGAAGAAAAGTCAAAATTGAGGCAGAACAAACTGGAAGCCGAACTGGATGGATCCTTCAGTGGTTGTCTCCCCAGAGACAGCAGTTTAAACAGCTACTCACACACTGAACTACTTTAAAAAGGGCTCAGGACAGCTGTTGAGTTTTGCTTGATGTGGCCATTGACTAAGAAATTGTTAAAATATATGGCACATGTATAGAGCAGAATACTATTTAAACACAAGAAGGAAACTCTGACATTTGCAACACTATGAATGGAACAAGAGATCATTATGATGAATGACAAAGCCAGGTTCATAAATACAAATGCTGCATGACGCCATTGCTGTGTGGAATCTCACACAGCTGACTCGAAGTTGAAAAAAGTAGTTACCAGTCACTAGTGCAAGCGGAAGAAGAGAAATAGGGAAATGTCAATCAATGGGTATAAGGTTAGGAAGCAACTCCAGAAAAAATCTGGAGTACTATAATAAAAGAGACTAGCCATAGACAGCAATTATGTACTTTAATTTCTTAAATAAAAAAAATGTTTTTGAAAACTATTACCATGAAAGGGCTGACTGTTTGAGGAGATGTGTCCCACACATATTAAATATTACAAAGTGTATCAAAACACTGCATGGACCGCACTATTATTTGTGTTTTTCTTAGTTAAAAAATAATTTTTAATAGAGCGTATATTGAGTTATTAATTTAAAAATCCCAATAACATTACATGCTATGGTAAACACATTGTGATAGTCATTTTAATGTGTTTTCTTTGCTCACCTAATACTAACTCTCCCCTTATTTGGATACAGCATCCGTTTTATCCTGAGGAGATTGCGTATTCCTCATTGTACACAGTTTGGTAAGAGGAACATCTTTTTAACCTTTTACCTTCTTTGGCAACAGATGGTCCTCTGCCCCAGGAGCCAATTATTCTCTGTCTTTCTGGAACATGGATTTTGAACAATTGACAAAGATGGTGCGTGATAGGACTTGACTAGCTGCAGTGATGCTCTTCAGAAGAACACATTCCTTTGCTTTGAGCCTTCTGCACCCTGCTCTAATGTGGGATGCCCCTTTGTATGCTATGAGTAGGTTTTATTACCATTGGTTAATAACGAATTTACTTTGGCCTATGACAGGGCGACTAGGCCTGGGAAGACTAAACTGAAAACAGGGAGAAAGAATGTGGAGTCAGGCTGATGCCATGTAGCCACCCAAGAGGCAAGATTGAGGTAACAAACCATGAATCTTGTGGTAAAATATAAAATAATAGAAATGGGTTAACTTAAGATGTAAGAGATAGCTAGGAATACACCTGAGCCATTGGCCAAATAGATTTGTACTTAATATAATTTCATTGGGATTATTTTGGGTCAGGGGTGGCTGGGAAATAAAAGCATAGCCACCATTTACATTTTTCTTTATTATATGGATTGCTCAACAATATTTCTCATCTCTAAAAGTCACTCCAATTCTTCTTTTTCTTTTTTATGAACATTTAAGAATTTTAATAAAAAAAAAGACTAACATAGATTTAAGCACAGCCATTGAGAGAGAAAAATACTCAGGCAAAGAACAGTCTACAGCCAAGGTTGGATACCAGCTCCCCAAGAGAGCCCAGGTAAATTTCCTTTGATCTTTCTAACAACTTAGTATGGTTTGAGGCAATGTGCTTAAAAAAATCTATCAGACTTGTCTTCACGTCTTGTGTTTTGGGCAATTTTCTGTTTTAAAACATATGATACAGTTTTAAATCCCATGACTTTGGCTGATGTCACTGGGTCTAGCAGTTTCGAAATCACTCATGCCTAGCACTAAAACCATCCTATGGATTGAGTCCAGGACCACTTGGTGACAAGTTTAGGGTTTTCGAGTAGGTGCTTCAGGGTGGTAAACAGGCAGCCATGTGAATTCTTTGTCACTGAAACGTGGAGCCACTCCATTGTGTACATGCTTTCATTATCTCTTTTCATTCCTTCCTTCTTTCCTTCTTCTTCCTGCCCTCCGTGTGTGTGTGTGTGTGTGTGTGTGTGTGTGTGTGTGTGTGTGGTATGTGTGTGTGTATGTAGAGTTGTCTTGTATCTTGCAACTCGGAGTGTCAAGAGATTTTCTTGTGATGTACTAGTCATCAGAGTTGACATGTTTCTGAAGTTTTATCTACTAATAGGAATTAGGTTGAACCAGGAATTAACATTTTGAAGAAAAACAGGAACTATTACAGGCTCTTAGGCATTAGGGTAAAACTTTAAATAACATTAAAAAAACATTTTGAATTTCTGTTCAAACTAAAACCTTTGTGAATAAGTAGGAGTTTTGAAATAAAAGAGGCCTAGACTCAGACTCCAGCTCTTACCTATGTACAAACAGATGTTGTCTACTGTGGACCCATGTTTTCCCAAGACGAAAGTGAAAATAATTATACATAAATCAGTGGTAAGGTTTTTGTGAAGGTTATTATTGCTAATTGAACTTGTATTTAAAATCAATATTCTCAATTGTTTGATGTACCCCAAATCATTTATTAAAAGCTGCATGTTTCTGGAGTAACCTTAGAGACCAACGTGTTTCATGTTTAAATTCAAATCATAGATATCTAGAAGTTCATATTACTTTTAAGAAAAAGAACCCTTGATTTTGTAAATTCTATAGAAAAATACTTACTTCTAAATGGAGAAAAGACATCTGTAAGTATTTCATGCTGACAACACAGAATGCAGATATAGGAAGATTATGCTTTTCTCATGCTCAGGAATATAGAAGGGAAAAGAAGACTTGTAGAATATTAAATATAGCTAGGAGTGTGAAGTAGTGTAACTTAGAGCTATTCCTTAATTGACAGAAACAGATGTCCATTCTGCGATTTTTTTCAACCAAATAAAAACTCACCATGTTAACTGAAATATTAATTCTAATGGGACCAGAAAGGCACTAATCTGGTATCAATACCTACATGGTATTAATATTTTCTTTCTTAACGTTCTTGGCAATTCATCCATCTCAGATGAGTGGAAATTAGAACCCAGGGAGACCACATGAGTGGAATAAGACTTCAGAGAAGGGGTTCAGGGTGGTTGATATTTTGCACACTCATTCTTTTTCTTTTTAATTATAAAACAGCATAAATTCAGCATAGATAACTGGAAAACAACAATTGTGAACAATAGTCTTATACTGAATTTGTACCATAGGACAAAATTGTTACTGTTTGAGTCAACATTTTGGTGTTTTTTCTATATTATAAAATCTTTCACACAGAAAAAGTAAAATTTTCAATATTTTGTAATTTTTTCACTTACTTGAACATCAACAATATTTTTAATTTCATTGCTTATTCTTTTCAAACATTTATTGAGTTGTTTGCTCATCTGTTTTATAGATAGACAAAAATTTAAGAACTATATTGATATAAGTAAAATATTTTTATACATAATTTTATTCTTTAA
>NC_022035.1:13569243-13583442 GCF_000317375.1 Microtus ochrogaster | reverse complement strand
TGTGTGTGTGTGTGTGTGTGTGTGTGTGTGTGTGTGTGTGTGTGTGTTGTATATATGTGTGTTTGGTGTGTATGTATGTGTGTGTTGTGTTTATGTGTGTGTGGTGTGTCTGTGTGTGTGTTGTATATGTATGTGTGTATGTGCATGGTGTGTGTATGTGTGTTGTGTCTGTTGTGGTGTATGTGTTGTGTGTATGTGTGTGTGTATTGTATATGTGTGTGTCTGGTGTGTATGTATGTGTGTGTTGTGTTTATGTGTGTGGTGTGTCTGTGTGTGTGTTGTATATGTATGTGTGTATGTGCATGGTGTTTGGTGTGTCTGTGTGTGTGTTGTATATGTATGTGTGTATGTGCATGGTATGTGTGTATGTGTGTTGTGTGTGTTGTGGTGTATGTGTTGTGTGTGGGGTGTGTATGTGTGTGTGTGTTGCATATGTGTGTATGCAGAGAGAAAGGGGTGATTTACTTGGAAAGATAATAGCTATCTTAAAGAAAGACGGTGATAAGGGTTTTTATGGCATTAAGTCTATTGGTGCCCACCTGTATTATATGCAGTAGACATTAAAACTTTTCCATTTTAAAACTTTTTGATTGTTTTCCTGAGCTAAGTCTCACAAATTTCATATCCCTTTGATCAGTACAATGAGGATACAGATGAAGAATATGATGTAAGATATTTACCTAGATTTCTTAAGTGATCATTTCGGGCAGCTAAGCAGAATCAGGTTTTCTAGTTAGGAAATGACACGTGGCAAAATGTAGGCGTAAGAAAGAAGCTGTCTGAAACTGCCACGGTGGCAATTAGGAAGACAAAATTTGGAAAGGGAATTTAGAATCAGACTGTGAAGGTTTCTTATTCCAAACTGGGATGTATGAGGATTGTTCTTTAAAAAAGTAGGAGCCATCACAATCTATATTCTCTCCAAATAGCTGCCCTCCCAACCCTGAAACAGCTGTCACATTTCCCATGAGCGGGTCTTCAGCAAATTAACAGGGAGCTCCTTCCTCCTCTCGGCACAGAACGAGTTTGATGGATTCACTTTTGTGCTTCTCTTGCACTTCCTTGTGACAGCTGATAAGCGTAGTTTCTGTCGGATCCCCTTGCAGTTCTAGAATTCTGCTTTCACATGTATAATATCAAAAAACCATGGCTTTAGCAGTAGTTCTTATTTTACTCTTCTCCTACTTCACACAAAATACCTGTAAAAAGACGTTTCATTAATTATTGTTCTTGGAATAATGAAGTATTTAATTGCCAGCATTACCAGTTGATCTGTCTTTAGTAGAGATGCTTCCAGTCTCTAGTTCTTTTTCTTTCTCAACAAAGAATCCGAGTGCCTTTTATTATATACTTGAAATTATGTGACACCTAAACTTCAAAACCCAGAAAGTCACAGCTCAGTCAGGACCTATCAATTACATATTGACTTTTAAAATTCTGCAGTTTCTTATTTTATACCTATCACCGTGCTAAGGAGCACTTTACTTATAACCCTTCAGCGCAGCATCCTGTTTTCTGGAATTTGGCATCACAACACAATTAAATCATTGCAGTATTTCCATTAAGCAGAAATAAAAGGAAAATCAGATGTAACGTCTCTGGAAAACAGCCCTTCTGATCTGACTCCTTAAGTTAGCTTTATCCGCCTGTCTTAAATGACCGCATTGGCAAAGCACGGCATGGAGTGACCTTTGTTCATGTTTCAATTTAAATAGGAAAAAGAGCATAGCCACCTGTGGTGCAAAATACATGCATGATAAAGAACACCCTGAGTCCATAAACATCAACTAGGGAGACTCTTGAATGTGACTTGCCTGTCTAAGTGCAATTTTACCTGGCATTTTTGTTTGGGGACAAATCTCCACACTAAATTCTAGTGAAGTGATCCTATACACCAACATAGGTCAAGAAGGAACAGTGAAGGGTACATACTTTGGACCCTAAGAAGATGAGATATGTACAGCCCTATTACATGGAGACTTTAGGTAAGTGATTTCAAGCAATGAATTTATGTCCAATAACCTTGAAAATTATTCTCAGACAAAAAGAGAGCATTACACACCCAGCAAACCAAGAGAACATTAGCCCAAATTCTCAATGACAGTGTGCAACAAATAATTCCACCCCACCACATGTTCTGTCCAAATCCCATTATATCCACCTTGACTGGAAACAACAGATTTGAAAAGTGAATAAATGGAAGCTTTATAAACAAACACGGAGAGAAAATTGACCATTCTCGAGCAGGTTTCATTCTAGGGAGGAGATAAGGTTTGGTATGCATGTAGTTGGAAGTTGTCTTAGTTCTACAGGACACATTGGTGCTATAATCTATGGGACCCTCTAGGAGTGAACAGGGAAAGTGAACACTCTCTGACATACTACCAGAGAAAAACCAGCATCACATATTGGGTTTGGATGGACAGTCAGGTTTTGCTAGTACAATGAGCTACTGAACTCTAAATTCTCTGAGTCCAGTTTACCCCTATGTATAGGCTTCACCTCAATTTAGTTTGTGGAATAAAAGGACCCTTGTGTGCCTAGGATAGTTCATAATCTCAGAATCCATTTACCTGATGTTGTCATTCTAACCTTGTTCTTCTTAGCTTGCTTTGATGACATGCCTTTTTAATCCGTGATCATCAATCCCTTATCATGTTTTCCAACTGAGTTGAGTTTCCATTTATCCCATAACATATCAACTTGGAATCCAGCTATTCTTTCTGGGCTCAGAGATCTGGTTCCTTTGGCTGACGTTTCACCACTAGTTGCCAGTATCCACCTGCTAGACAATCTTCCTTTCAGCCTATGCCCAGAATTTTTCAGAATGAGCCCAGCTCACCATATGCACACATCGTGGTCTTGCAGACCTCCCTCATGCAGAGTGCTTGCCCAGATTTTTCCGCAACCCTGGTTCCATTCTCCAGATCTCTGTTGACAGAGCCTTCTTCATCCAATAGTTTTGCTGCTGAGTAAACACAGCTCCAGGCCTTGGGTCTACCTCATCTTCTGGCCCAGGAATCCTTAATTACTAGATAATAACCAGACCCAAGATCCTTTAGTCTCTGATGATTTGGTTAAGGTCATGCATGACAGTTCTTCAATTTAAGAGCATTTATTAATTTTTCCTCTGGTCTAAGTGTTTTGAAGTTGTTGAGGACATCTGGTTAATATATGTTGTAATTGATTAAGAGAGAATTTCACTTTCCATTAATTGCCTATGTACTTTTCATTTCCTTCTCATCAAACCCACATGATTTGTAGTTCCAGCAGATGCAGAACATATTTTTGCAATCTTAAGTCACTTTACTGGGACCAGGAAAGGAGGCCACTTTTAAGTCCATGCTCACTCCACAGCAATAGTGCAACTTTGTAGAACAGGCAAATCAAGCTTCCCAGGTGTTAGTATGTGCTGACATGAGTAAACTCAGATTCATGTTCCTTTTAAAACATGTATTAGCTCCATCAGCAAGAGAAGTGATAAAACTGAAGTTGTTGAATAAAGGCTTGGACTTACCCAGTGATACAAAGCAAGCTCCTTTCTTCCTTTGCTCCCCCTTTCCATTCTATTCAGGCCTTCTGGGTAGTTATAGAGGAAGGGCACCTTGGCAATAGAGCTGGCATTCAGGATTTCTTCTTTAATTATGGCATTTTAACATAAGGCTCCAGAACAGTATTAAATTATGAAAGTCAACTGCAAATTATAGGAGAGCCAAAGTGACAGTGATTTACACAAGATAAATATTTATCTCAAACAACTTCATGACTAATACAGTGACTACGTAGCTTTTTCCCAGTCTTAATATGAGGTTTGCATTTTTGTTTCAAGGTGGCAGATCAGTTTCCAGTCATGAGGTCTGTAGTTGAGGTAATAAAGTGAATATACATAGTATATATATTTTCCTCTAAGGACATTATCTAAATGTGGGGCACTGGATACTTTTGGTAAATCTCATTTGCAATAGCTTAATTATAAAATCCCATCTAGCTCAAAGGAAACTAGAAAGTATAACCTTCACTCTTGATGGTACGTGCCTTGATAAATTTGGGGATTCTATGACTCCAGGAAGAAAGGGAAGACACCAATCATGTACTTAACGAGTGTGCCAAATACAACTTTGCCCTTCACATTTTGACAGAAGTCTGCTTCTTACACTGTACTTTAACTCACTTGTGTAACACTATTTAAGTTTTAGGTCTTGTTTTGCATTCATTTTGTACGTATGAACTATCATGAACGTCAGCAATAGAATTGTTTTTAAAATTTATCTTCACCAGAATTCACCTTTAAGATGACATCTTGCCTATGTTTTAAATGAGTTACTAAACATTTTCTTTCATTTATTTATATTTCAAGGCATTGTATTAAATATGCAAATGTATTCCTTAACATATTGTGCCATCACACTATATTAATCCTTCATAATTACTTTCACAGTCTTTTAATTATTCATCTTAGCTGACCATGGTGACATATACTTGTCATCCCAGTACTCGGGAGGTAAAGGTGGGAAGGTCAGCATTTCAAGGTCATCCTCAGCTATATAGCAAATTCAAGGCCAGCCAGGTCTATACAATGCCTTTTCTCCTCCCCTTGAATTACTTATTCATTATAAATACAATAATAATTTCCCTATTCCCTATAGAAAAAAATTAAAGTTTCTCAGTCTAAAATTTTTTGTTCCTAATAATTTGATCCAAACTGTCATATTTGGGGCAGCTATTTTTCAGTATTATTTTCAATTATTATTATTTTAGTTATTTTAAAATATGTATGATAAAGTGCTATGATTTGATAAGAAACACAGTGGATGATAAACAGATCCGAGCAGTCTACATTTCCACATCCTTGAACATGTGTTTTTTTTTTTTAATCTGAAAGTAGAGGAAGTCATCTGTTGAGAAACAGATGACAAAGCACAGGTAGATAAAATTAGCTCTTATATGGCACAGTGATGTGAGTATGTGGTGTATGTCTAATGTGGATAACTAGAACAAAGAACCCCAAAGCTATGAACAAAAATTACCAATAAAGAGATGAAAAAAATTAATTACTCAAATGAGTCACAAACAGTGGTACAATCCCATAGCCCCAGTACTCAGGAGGTAGACTATCTCTGGTTCAGAGCCAGTGTGAGCTACATGGAAAGAAGCCCGGTATCATGAAACAAACTATAAACAAGAAAACAGGCAAAAAAAAAAAAAAGACAAAATAAGGGTTGAGCTAGTGATGGTACTTAGCAGTGGAGTGTTTGACTAGGATATACAATGCCTCAGCTTCAACTCCCAGGGTTCGGTTCTGGATGTTTAGGATTGTCTCTGGCTGTATTTTGTACTTTTACTCTTGTGCAACATTACTTATGAAGATTTTCTGCTTGAGTTGAGCACCTCCTACTCACATTCATCTCCTCCCCTCTTCACGATCTGTGGAATTCCGGCATCTGGCCCCAGAGCCAGCAGCCAGGCCAGCGCCCCGTCCAGGCCCAAAGCAGGCATAGTGGAAGAGCTAGCAGCTAAAGTAGCCAGCCAGGCCAGTGACTACCTGCTGGGGGCTGGGATGATGTCTGTGGCATGTGTTACCCAGGAGGGCCATGGAGAAGTCCATGGTCTGTGCTACAGCCTGAAGCCATATCAATAGCCACAGGCCATGCTGCTGCTGGGGGCTGTCTGGATGTGAGTGGCCTGAGCTGCCACCTAAGGCCATACTGATGTCTGGGTCCTTGCTGCTGCTAGACACCCATATTGTTGTTGTATGTGTCTACGTCTGTGGCCTGTGTTACCACTGAAGGCCATGCAGATGTCTGTGGTCTGTATCCTGAAGGCACATTGATATCTGATGTCCATAGGCCGTGCTGTGGCTGGAGCCCTTATCTATGTGAGTGACCCGTGATGCCATCAGGGGCTATGATGATGTACAGGTTTTTGCTGCCACTGAGGGTCATGTCTGGGCCTGTGTTTATGTCCATGGTCCAAGTTACCACCAAAGCCCATGCAGAAATTCAAGGTCTGTGTGGCCACCTGAAGCCATGTCTGTGGGCCATGCTGCTTCCGGGCGCCATGCTGATCTGAGTAGCTTACTGCCACCTGAAGCCATGGTGATATCCTGGTCCCATGCTGCGGAGAGCCCTATCTGGTTCATGGTCCTACTGCACCAGTGGGCTGTGCTCGTGGTATGTGCTATGGCCAGAAACAGTGTTGAGGCCCATGACCCATGTTCCCATTGACTGTGAGGAACAAGGAAGCTATTTTTATTATGATGTCAATAACTAACTATAGATACACAGTTGAGATGGGGGGCCGTGGAAGGCTTCTGGGACAACCCCTACTACCCCTCCCCAAAAGTAACAGCCTAGACAGAAAGCCACTGAAGGGAACTCTTTAAAAGTGTGGCAGAGATGCTGAAGAGTAGCTCTTCACAATCGATGACTTCGGGTGCCGGTGTGGGAACGGAAAAACACAGTTGTGTTTAAGGGGCAGGCCACAGAGAGCATGACCATGCTCTGGTGAGTATATAGATAACGCAAGTTTTTTTTTTTAATTATTGTTACTGTTATTTATTACTTCTTTTTTCTGAGGGAAGTCATGCTGAGGGATTGACTGATTTGTGAGATTCCATTTTCTCCCCTGTATCCTAGCCCACCCTCAATATTCCTCTTAGTTTACCACTCTAAGTTGTGTTTTATAGTGTTCATATGTTTATTTTTCTCCTATCATATAACACATTTATTAAATTTTTGGATATTAATTTTAGTCCACTATATGGGACTCTAGATAAGATAGAAAAAATTAAACACTCATGTAACGAACAAATAACACTATGCTGAGTTTCCCTATGTGTTAGGGTTCCTGGAAGCATCAGAATGAAGTATACTTGATCTTTCAACTTTTGCTTTCAGATTAAATAGTCCAAGACAAGGGGAGGTTCCATTACTTGACATTGAGCAAGTAAGTCACACAGTGTTTCAGAACCAATCTTGCTTTTTTGCAAAACTAATAACAAAATGTGCCTTATAACTCTCACATAACTCATCATTATAAATAACATATCATTATTAGTCCTATAACTATTTTCATGTGATAAGTTAAATTTATAAATGAGCCTTTTCTTATCAGTCAGAAAAGAACAAGTTGTTTCTGTAAATTAGGACCAAGCAACTTGACTTCAAATTTAAGCAATCCTTTAATCAGATAATTGAGTAGATAATTTGGGGATGCTTCAAGTAAAATGTGTTAACTATTAGATGCCATAAAGTACAAGTTCCAACCAAGTCAGTTTGTGCCCTCTTTAGCTAGGATTATCATAACAGAGAATCAGGGAAACTAAATATTGATTTTCTTTTGTATTTTTGTTACTTTTGTGATTTGAAAGTATTGTTATATAAATAATAAGAGAAAAATATTGCCCTCCACACTTTTGTACAATTACCACTTCTCTTTATATTTCCACATTTTCTAGAGTTTCTTTTTTTTTCTTTTTCTTTTCAATTTTTGAGACAGGGTTTCTCCATAGCTTTTTGGTTCCTTTCCTGGAACTAGCTCTTGTAGACCAGGCTGGCCTCAAACTCACAGAGATCCACCTCCCTCTGCCTCCCAATAGAGTTTCTTATTCAATGATTTATTCATTTGCCAAAGGCTTGCTGAATATGTTATGTACATTATATATAGAATGTTAAAATTTTAAGACTTAATTTGGTTCTCCAGTTGTCTTGAGGATAAAGTAGTAAAATATGAACTGAATAATAGTATGACCATATTAATTCCTAGATTATAAATTCACATCTAAAGCATACATATCATTGATTTAATATCAACCTAAAATGAAATAAACCTTTAAAGAAAATAATGCTCATCATAGGTACAAATATGCAAATGAGATGTCAGGTGATAGGCCGTGTTATAAATGATAAAACTAGAACTCAGTGCTACTCCCACTACTGTTTCATAAGCTCTAAGTTTGGGTCTGCATTACAGATAATAATGATGTTGCTGGCATCTAATGATTTGAAAATAGAACTGATAATATATTAGCCATTGTGTTTAATGTTTTCTGATTTTACTTATCTTTGCCACAAGTTTTAGAATGACCTAGTCAGTTTATAGTTGAGGAAGCAAGATCCCAAGCCAGCATGAGCAAAACTAGAATTTTTGGTCTAACCTTCTGTTCCTAAAGGCTGTTGCTTTTATCTCATTTCTTTTCTAAGTCTCTTACTTGAATATGTATGGACAATTCTTCTAATTTTTTAGTTTCCCACACCCCTTAACTTGTTATGAAGTGGTTACTATATCCACATTATATTTAAGAATCTGAACCTTTCTGATCTTTAAAATTAAAAACAAAAGGATAGATTTGGAGACTCAGCAGTAGAACCTTCTATGAACACACTGATGGCCTTAGGGACTTCCTTTTCTGTTTCAAGGGATTTTTTTTAAATGGTATTGTAGCTCTTTGTTTTTTTACCATCTGTCCTGGATGACACTCAAGATCAGCCCAGTTCCTTCAAGGTTTTTGACTGTTTGCTTTTTAAGATACTGGTGGTTTCAGAATTTATGCTGTATATGCACTTCCTTGACAATGATGTATCATATAATCTCCTGGTCCCAAGGTCCTTGTCAGTTCCCCTTCATCAACTCTTTGTAGTTTTCATAACCAAGTTTACACTAGCAATTCTGTTTGTGACTTTTTCTAATATCTGAAAATAAGATTACCTGGAAGGCAAAACAAATATGTCTCAGATGCCCTGATTTAGTAGGATGCAGTTTTAGAAATGTCAACACAATTTAGACTTCTATGACATGCATATTTATGACATGTATATTTTTTCTGGAACAGCTTTGTGATTTTCTCTTGGTGGAGCCGTCCATACTTTTCTTTCACTCTTTCTTTTATTGAGAATTTTACAAATACATATAATGTGCTTTGTTTACCCCCTCCCCTATTTCCCATCATTTTCCCTTCCCAACTGTATATGTTCTCTTCTTTCTTTTAAACCCACAGAGTTAACCCTCATTAAAGCCTTCTTTTGTTACAGTTGATGACTAATACAGAGACCCTCAACTGGTCAATGTGAAGAAAATAAGAGTCTGTGCATTGTTCACCTATACTGCACTGCCTTCCACAGTTTTTGGGGGACCCTACCTACTTTCCCAATCATTATAGATCACAGTTCTCTCAACACAGCATTGCCTTTAATGTTTGTCTCATTAGATGTTTTCCTGATGCCCAGATCCTTAGAGGGCACTCAAAAGTTAGTTGTTCCATCACCAAGTATATATATATATATTTTTCTATTATTGAGTATAAAGATAAGGAGAAATGTCCAGATAGGTAATTGTTTATTTATCCATGAATATTTCTTAAATCACAATAGTTTCTGTAAGGTGTATAAATTATGATAAAGCAGGGCAGTGGAACTTGCAACTTTACCTTCTTAAAAATGCTGCTGTTTGCCAATAATAACTACACACTGAATATTTAACTAAATTCTCTCAAATGACGTCTTCAGAGAATCCCAAAGTAACCTCTACTTCACTGATTAAAAAAAACAGTCAAAGTTATCCAATGTGATGAGGAGACCCAAGGAGTAAACACAAAAGCCTCATTTCACACCACGCCCCAGTTCCTGGAGTAAACCCTACTGATTAGCTATTGCTATTCATTGGCACTTTTTATAGGTATATTAAAGAATTTCATCCAGTCAACAAAGGGAGAAGGGAAAGTTCCTGGAAAACCGTATTTATTTTTGAAAGATAATGACGGTTCAGTATCAGCTAAGTCCATAGATATATGTGGAAGAACTAGTTTCCAAAGCAACGGTAACCACATTGCCTCAAGAAACCCATCAGTGTGAATTATTTATTTCTCAGAATTTTTTCAATAGGAATAATAAAATCCAGAACATAGCCATCGTTCCCTATTTACAGAAGCTGATATTTGAAAGAAAAATAATGCTTTACTTAGAAGAAGTAAGCATTTTCAGCCACTAATGTATTTTCATTATTCCTGCTATTTTCCCTGTCTTAATTATGTGTGGAGAAATGTACAAGATGGATGTGGGACTTTTATGCCATGCATAGGTTAATACACCTGTTTTGTTTTCAAATGAGATACATAACCACTGGGCAAAATCTGAGAGTCATTAAACTCTATTTCCAGTAATGCAACTTCCATTATCTGTGATCAGGGCCATTCTTTCTGCTCTTTTTGATAGTGAGTAGGCCATGATTTGGTAAGTAATAGGCAAGAGAGAGAGATTATTCCACCAACTAGGGACAAAATGATCTGAAATATAAATGTGCTTAAACCATCTGTGATGTCTGGCCACCATCACTCAGACTTCTCTCTCACTGCGCCTTCCATAAGCTCCCTCAGAAAGACCTTTGAGCCCACAGGCATATAAACTATTTATTAACAGTAAAGGCCCAGGGACTCATTTCTTCTTGGATACACCCACAGTGCAGCCCCGGCAGCCAGTGGTCTTGGTGTGCTGGCCTCGGACACGAGGGCCCCAGAAGTGGCGCAGCCCTCTATGGGCCCGAATCTTCTTCAACCGCTCCAGGTCCTCCCGCAGCCTGTTGTACAGGCCGTTGGCCAGAACCTGGCTGTACTTCCTGTTCTTCACATCCTTCTGTCTGTTCAAGAACCAGTCTGGGATCTTGTACTGCCGGGGATTCTGCATGATGGTGATCACACGCTCCACCTCGTCCTCCGTGAGCTCTCCAGCCCTCTTGGTGAGGTCAATGTCCGCTTTCCTCAACACCACATGAGCGTCTATCTCTGCCCCACACCCTTAATGGCAGTGATGGCAAAGGCTATTTTCGGCCGCCCATCGATGTTGGTGTTGAGTACTCGCAGTATGTGCTGGAACTTCTCAGGGATCACGAGAGACATGGCGGCGGCACAATCGAAGGCGTGTAGGGCTTTCGTGGTAGAGCCTTTGAGCCTCTTTTATTCCTTCAACCCTGAACTTTGCTTGCTTTTATCCCAATTCTCCCCACCTGTGAGTGTTGGAAGTGTTTAGCATTCCCTGTATTAGTGGCGTTGAGGAATGTCTTTAAGATACTAGTTTGAGAGTTGACACTTTCCTGTCTCTCAGGCTGCCCCCTCCATCCAGAAAGGACAAGAACATGATGCCATGCTCTCCCCACACCTCTATAGCTCTGAAGCACCTGTCACTGGTTCTGTGGCAGCCAAACAAAGCATATTAAAAGCTTAGATGTCTTGGATGCTCTGTTTGGGACAGAAATAAATGAAGAATGATAGAAACGGGATAGCTTCTCAGAGATATCTCCTACATATGTGTCCGAAAAGATGTAGTTGAATTAACAAAAGGAAATCTCTATCTGTCCTACACACATGCACCCAAAACAGGCCATTGAAAGTGAACCCAATATATTGCAATTGCCCCTTTTTTAATGCTGTTTATACTCATTTTAGGATACAAAATGTTAAGCAAACTAGAAAACTGACATTCAATTTGGGAGGTTCCAACTCCCTGATTTTTGTACTCATAAACTCAGTTTAAAACTAATTTGAAAAGAGTTGTTGATATTTAGCACTTGTGATCGAGTGATAAGTCTTCCTATATGCTGAGAATACTTGTTCCTAACAGATTCACACTGATAGCCACATTCCCATGAAATTATATGATTTTGGCAGTTAAAAGGAGTAAATGGGATGCTATTTCACTGCTGACCTAACAGTTCCCAAATTAAGAAGCCGTTAATTTTCAACAGCATATAGCTTCGAGTTTTCCTGTAAATTTTGGAAACTGGATAACACAGCCTAGAAAAATTAGGAATCAAATAGATCTTTCTTCAACGTATAGACATAGAATTCTAGTATTGAACAGAAGAGACAATAGAGATGTGAAAAACTAAATTTCAGGAAAATGAGATGGGTCCAAACAAGTACTGTTGTTATCATAAGCATGATACCATACCTGCCTCATTCCTGTAAGTTTTGCATGTGCTATTTAATAACCACTGAAGGGAGGTGAAAATTTGTGAAATAAAGCTATGGGAAGTTAGTTACTTACTCGTTATGTGACACTATTTTGTGGGAAATGTGAAAAAATATTTCCTCACCCCAGAAAGGTAACTGATGACAGAGCAAAGCACAGATAGCCCCCAAATCAGCTTTGGTGAATGAATGCGCTTTACTGGGTTACTTACAGGTATGAGAGGAATGACTTTAAGAAGCAGAGAAGATTCAAAGACAACTGCCTCAGCAGAGACCCATCCAAACCCGGGCGACAACTCACAAACCTGGAGTATACTGCACAGCCCTCAGTTTGGTCAACAGACTTGGGAGTGTCAATTCCTGCTGACCTACATGGTCTGAGCTTCTTCCAGGCAACTCAGTTGCTTTCTGCTTCCTCCTGGGTGCTGGGTTTGTCTCTTTTTCCAAGCCATTGGGCTATGTGAGCCTTTTCTTGGCAGTCTTTATCATTTCTTTACTCTTGTGGAGAGAGAGAACTAGTGAATCTGGTCAGTTTTAGGAACATCCTGAAGCCATTTCTATCTTGTCTTAAGGAGCTTCCTGCAGGATCTGGTGTTGCTTTTAGAATATTCTGTTGTTTCAACTTTCTGTAAATGCACAGTCTTAACATGGCCTATTGTTTTGCCTTCCTTTCCTTTCCCCCTAAAAAGAAGGTTCCAGTCTCAGAGGAAACTGCCACATACCTCCACTCTGCTGCCATTAGAGTACAAGTATCATGTAGAAAATGTATTGAAATGTGATAATCCGAGGAAACTAGAGCAAGGGTTCAGTGATTAAGGATCCCTCTTGCCCTTCTAGAAAACCTGAGTTTGGTTCCCAGCACCCACGTTGAATGGTTTACAACTCCTGTAACTTCAGCCCCAGTAGATCTGATTCCCTCACTAGCTTCTACAGGCACCTGCACTTAGGAGCATACACCTCCCCTTAAACTGAAATACAATAAACCTCTTTAAAAAGAGATTAAAAATTTAATAATCTGCGTTAGACATATGCTGTAAGCAAAACCTGGGTATAGGTTTGGTGTTTGTATGATGGAAAGAATATTTTAAAAATATCATATTCATTATGCATTATTATTTCATTCATATATCAGAAGAATTTTACAAACTATCAGAAATTATGCTAGACATAAGCAATAGTAGTTCCTCACTGTCCCTTTTTTTCACCCCAAAATTTCAACAGAGTTAATAAAAACAATCAACAGCAAAAAAAAGAGGTTCTAATGAATCAACATATGGGAGAGTAATATGGGACAAAAGAGGCAAGGACCAAGAAAACTTCATCTAGGAAGGAGAAGTTGAGGTGTTGAAGAAAATGGAAGGGCATCATGTTAGTCCCAGGAAGCATGTGATGAAAGCCAGTCTCATCTAAAGAGATGATGTGGCCAAGGAGCAAGGTATGTGAGCAATAACTTGTCATGTTTGGGCTATAAAAAGTACAGAAGGAAATAAACAGGAGGGGTAGACTGGGGAGAAAGGAACGCTCAAAGTCAGGATTTGGCATTTTGGATCTTATCATTTAGACTTGAGTTCTTTATAGCAGAGGATAAAATGGTAAGACTTGTATTTTAGGACAAACAGTAAACTGGAAAGAGAAAGAAAGAATGAAAAGAAACCAAATAGTTGAATTAAGTATCTTTGCTTCTTTGTTGTTTGGGGAAGAAGTAAATCGCTACAAGGAAATTAAATACCTAAATGTAGCTCTCAGAAGAGAGATGGGGGTGCACACAATGACTGGCAAGGTCGGTTGTGCTAGAAAAGGAAGAAAAGGAAGGATAGGGCTTTAATTGAGAGGGAAGCACAAGGTATCAGTAAAAGAACCAGTGAAATGGGGACAACCAGGATAATTCAACTCTAATCTGTAAGTAAATCTTAGGATAAAAAGAAAATCAATGAGCATAAGAAAACAGCTGGCCAGTAGGATCAAAAACCCATTGCCATTGTTCTTGAGTTCTCAGTAGTCCTCATTGTCCGCTATGTTCAGCAAGTCCGGTTTTATCCCACGCTTTTCAGGCCCAGGCCAGCTGGCCTTGGTGAGTTCCCGAAAGAACATCCCCATTGTCTCAGTGTGTGGGTGTCCCCCTCGCGGTCCTGAGTTCCTACTGCACGTACTGGCTTTGTGGGAGCCTAGGCAGTTTGGATGCTCAACTTACTAAACCTGGATGGAGGTGGGCGGTCCTTGGACTTCCCACAGGTCAGGGA
>NC_022035.1:13550241-13568539 GCF_000317375.1 Microtus ochrogaster | reverse complement strand
GAGACAGGGTTTCTCTGTGGCTTTGGAGCCTGTCCTGGAACTAGCTCTGTAGACCAGGCTGGTCTTGAATTCACAGAGATCCGCCTGCCTCTGCCTCCCAAGTGCTGGGATTAAAGGCATGCGCCACCACCGCCCGGCCCCATTTCTGATAATGTGTTTAGCACCATGAGGTGGTGGCTTACCGGAAAAGATTCAGCATGTCTGACCTGGCAGCTGGCTCCATGGCGTCTGACCAACTATGCTTTCTTTCTCCCACCATTATGTTCTGTTTACTCCACCTACCTAATTTTCTGTCCTATCAAAGGGCTAAGGCAGTTTCTTTATTAACCAATGAAAGTAACACATAGATAGTTGACCCTCCTCCATCACATTACTAACTTGTAGCTAGAATTTTCTCCTTTTTAATTTTTTACTTTTTGAGATTACAGTATAAATATGCCATTTCTTCCCCCACCCCACCCTTTCCTAGTTTCAAACCCTCCTAGCTCATGTTTATAGGCATGCTAACAAGGACTAGGTGTCAACCCAACAAAGGAGTTGTGAGAGGGGGAGAAACAGTCTTCCTTAGGGAAGAGCATGCCAATTATCTGTCCAGAATCAAGTGGTCAGCCCTGAATACACACACATAAAAGTAACATTGTACAGTCTGAGCAAGCTGTTGTTCATATATGTACTTAGAAATAGGTACGTGCGTGTATACACACATGATGTCATCTCTAATAGGTATAGATTTTTGTTCTGAGTATATATAAACTGATTTATATCATATATGTACATAAATACAAACAGATGTGTGTGTACATGTAACGAAAACTGGGCAATGATTTTAAAGGTTTTTAAAAAGGAAAATACATAAAAGCTTATAAAACTTTGTAAGTGGGGAAAGTAAAGAGAGCAGAATCCAGCAGTGGCAATTTATTCCTACATCTACCAACAGAAAGTTGATCAGAATTTAACCCCTAATCCTAGTAGAAAAAAAGCATTCAGTTTAAAAGCATGTGCTTTCGATATTATTTATGTTGATCCATATATTTTTATTCTTTCAAATATATTTCAGATATTGTGTTTCATTACTGCATTTTCTCAAGTGCACCATTGTGTTTTGCTGGTATTCAATCCCTACAATCCCACCCCCACCCACTATCAAGATGATCTCTCTCCATCCCCTTTGCCAAATAGTTTCCCTCTACTTGACCTAGAGAATCTGGTTAAAATTCCAGTCATGTCAGTGGGACATTGGGGGAAGATTATGACTTGGGAGGTTCTCTTCTCTCTGAATCCTGACTGGCCTTTGTAGCTTTCATGAGCAGTGGGGTGGTCCACTCCTCTCATCTCGCTCTCTCTCCTCTCTCTCTCTCTCTCTCTCTCTCTCTCTCTCTCTCTCTCTCTCTCTCTCTCTCTCTCTCCTGCTGCCCTGCTGCCCCCATGACTGCAGGGAGGTCCAGATGTTTGGTGGGAGAGGATGGGTGAGGTTGAGATTTGTCTGGATTCTCTTAAGTACAATAAGGATTTGTTTTTATTGTATTTGATTGGTAGTCTGCCTGCTAAGAGTGAGACAAAGCTCTCTGGAGTTTCATATAGGTAATAAAAACCACTTTCTCCAAGTGCAATGGGAATGAGATAACATAAATTTAGAAACCTAAAATACAGACATTTTAGCTGCAAGTATAAAGTGATGTAACCATAGCAACTCAACTTGTCCCACAGAAAGCTGACTTTGCTAGGGGACAAAGTCATTCAATGTTTTTTTAAAAGCTAAGTATCACAAAGTATTAAAAATTAACTTCATTGTTATATCATTTAAATCCATTTGTAGTAAGAATCATATGTACTATTCATATTAAGAAGTGTATGTATTATTTCTCATATAACTTTCAACTCTGAGAAATAATAAATGCTTTAAAGAGCCCCAATTTGCTGTTCAATTCTAAAGGAAATAAGTTTCTTTTTCTTAATTTTAGATTAATATTTACTATAAAATTTTAAAATTTGCGACGATACAAAAATAGTTTTTGAAAAATCATAAAATACTACCAGGAAGAAATAAATACTGCCTATATGCAGCTGAACATCTCAAGAAAATCCTTAGACGCTTGAGAGATGGCCCAGAAGTTGAGAACATGCACTGCACCTCCAGGGGACACAGTCAATTTCCAGACCCAACTCTGTTACTGTCACTCTAGGCCAGAGCTTCTGTGGTCACTTATTCCACCCCCCCCCCCACACACTTTTTTTTTTTTCTTTTGGTTTTTTCGAGACAGGGTTTCTGTGCGGCTTTGGAGCCTGACCTGGAACTAGCTCTGTAGACCAGGCTGGTCTCGAACTCACAGAGATCCGCCTGCCTCTGGGTTTATCTGAAGCTTTGGAGCCTGTCCTGGAACTCACTGTGTAGACCAGGTGGCCTCGAACTCACAAACATCTGCCTGTCTCTGCCTCCTGAGAGCTGGGATTAAAGGTGGCTACCACCACCTGGCCAGTCACTTACTCTTATGTCCACAAACATAAAGAAACCTTGCTTAAAAACACATGTACAAATAATACAATTATCATGATTTTACTGAATTATTCTTAGTTTTTCTTTTTTATGTTTTAGAGAAAGTGTGTGTGTGTGTGTGTGTGTGTGTGTGTGTGTGTGTGTGTGTGTGTGTGTGTGTGTGTGTAGCAGGCTTGCCCTTGCTATGGCATGCATCTAGAGCCCAGAGACCAACCTCATGTGTCTGTAACATCTGAAGGTAAGTTCTGGGAATTCTAATTGAGATCTTCGCAATTTGTATTGTAAGTGATTTGCCTGGATTCCACTGAGCCACAACACCCTAAATGATTCTTCAATTTTTTAAGTTCCTTGTGATGAAAGACCTGGGACTCTGTGTACCCTTGGTGTCCCAGTCTGTTTTTAACCAGAGGTGTGCAAATATCTTTGCCATGTATGAGTATATTAGTTTATTACATTAGTAGCCATTTCTTTACAGTTTGGGCAAGTCATCAGGTTTTTTTTTTTGTTTTGTTTTTTTAATTTCTGGTTGTTGTCTTCTTTACTGTTGTCATAAAAATCTCCCTTTTCCAACTTGCCATGTTTTTTCCCAGTAACAGGGCGGAAGGACAGAAATGAACAACCATGGCTTTGTGGTCCTTTTCTTTTTCCATACAAGGTCATAAAAGCTATTTAACAGTAATTTCTTGGGATGTGAAGTGTTGCCATTGGAAGTCATTCAAAATGAAAATAGTAATCCTCATTTTTTTCTTTTCTATTGAAGGGATTAGAGGGAAGGAGGTTATTACTGGGGACCCAGAATTTGTCCCCTGTCTGCAGCAAACGATTGAAAAGTAGATCTTGAGGAAGGTGGGGAAACATCTTGAAATTCCAAAGGATGACAGCACAAATGACAGCACCCTCTATAGTGCACTGTTTTAAGGGAAACACATTTATTTTTATGGGGCAGTTTAGATGGGAGTGGGGAATAATAAAAAGTGGGCAAGAGCGAGGAATATAAAAATAGAATCCATGAGAGAAAAGCAGAGGTGGATACGGGAGTGCCAGATCCACCAGCTTCTGAGAACACAGTCGTGCTTTCTTGTGTTATTCATGGGCCTGAAGCCCTTGCTCCAGGATATTTATCCAGTATTTCTTTTATTTACCTTGCTTAGTGTGTGTGTGTGTGCGTGTGTGTGTGTGTGTGTGTGTGTGTGTGTGCGCGCGCCCGCACATGTGTACATATGTATGTATATGGTGAATATGCAGGTGCTAGAGCCAGGATGACCTCGAGTGTTTTTCTCACTCTCAATTATTTTCCTAGACAAAGTCTCTGAGAACCCAGTGCTCACACATTGCCTAGCTTGAAAACTCTTGGGAATCTACCTGTCTCCCCCTCCTATGCACTAGGAATTCAGATGACTATAAATGGCCCAGAATTTTCCAGATGGATTACAGGGATTCAAATTCAGCTTCTCTGGCCTACTCAACATTCACTTTACTGACTGAACCATCTCCCCAAGTCTATACTTGTTTGCTTTAATGGACAGCTTTTGATTCCCTTTTCTTTATATCTCCTTGCTTTTGTTCACCAAGAAAAACTAGGTTAAAGGTTTAAAGATGAGTTTTAGGATATGGACCCCTGAATAATAAATGTGATGAAAGGCCATAATAGTATCCCTTGTCTCCCCTTACCTGTCTCAAGTTCCTACTCAGACTGTCTAGTCTTCATGTGGAGCTAAAATGAGCCCTGAGCAGTAATTTTTGTTTCTGTGTGAAAGGGCAGCTGCTAGAAAAACAAAATAAGATGAGAGCAGCCCTGAGTTACAATTCTACTGCTGCTATTAGTCTTTAATGTCACATGTTTTGGGGATGTTTACCCATGTAGACTATTTAGAGATCTTCAGATGAGAGCCCTGGAAGACTTTGGAAGCTCATTACAATTGATATCAAATGGCACCGTTGAAGTCACATTTCTTTTTTTTTTTTAATTGATTTTTATTGCGCTCTATATTTTTTCTTCTCCCCTCCCTGCTTCTCCCCTCTCCTTTAGCCCTCCCCAAGGTCCCCATGCTCCCAATTTACTCAGGAGATCTTGTCTTTTTCTACTACCCATGTAGATTAGATCTATGTATGTCTGTCTTAGGATCCTCATTGTCTAGGTTCTCTAGGATTGTGGTGTGTGGACTAGGTTTTCTTTGCTTTATGTTTAAAAACCACTTATGAGTGAGTACGTGTGATAATTGTCTTTCTGAGACTGGATTACCTCACTCAAAGTGATGTTTTTTAAACTTCATCCATTTGCCTGCAAAATTCAAGATGTTGTTATTTTTTCTGCTGTGTAGTAAATGTACCACATTTTTCTCATCCATTCTTCGGTCAAAGGGCATTTAGGTTGTTTCCAGTTTTTGGCTATAACAAACAATGCTGCTGTGAACATAATTGAGCACATGTCCTTGTGGCATGATTGAGCATCCTTTGGATGTATACCTAAAAGTGGTATTACTGGGTCTTGAGGAAGGTTGTTTTCTAATTTTCTGAGAAATCTCCACACAGACATCCAAAAAGGCTATACCAGCTTGCATTCCCACCAGCAATGCAGGAGTGTTCCCTTTTCCCCACAACCTCTCTAGCATAAGTTGTCATCAGTGTTTTTGATCGTGGCCATTTTTACAGGAGTAAGATGGAATCTCAGAGTTATATTGATTTGCATTTCTCCGATGACTAAGGATGTTGAACATTTCCTTAAATGTTTTGTAGTCATTTGAGATTCATTTTGTTGAGAGCTCTCTGTTTAGGTCTAACCCCATTTTTTATTAGACTATTTATTCTTTTGATGTCGTGTTTCTTTATTATTATTTATTAAAGATTTCTGCCTCCTCCCCTCCACCACCTCCCATTTCCCTCCCCCTCTTCCAATCAACTTCCTCTCCCTCATCAGCCCTAAGAACAGTCAGGGTTCCCTGCCCTGTGGGGAGTCCAAGGAGCTCCCACCTTTTTCCAGGTCTAGTAAGGTGAACATCCAAACAGCCTAGGCTCCCACAAAGCCAGCACGTGCTGTAGGATCAAAACCTAGTGTCATTGTTCTTGACTTCTCAGCAGTCCTCATTGTCTGCTATGTTCATCGAGTCCGGTTTTATCCCATGCTTTTTCAGATCCAGTTCAGCTGGCCTTGGTGAGTTCCTTATAGAACATCCCCATTGTCTCAGTGGGTGGGTGCACCCCTTGTGGTCCTGAGTTCCTTGCTCGTGCTCTCTCTCCTTCTGGTCCTGATTTGGACCTTGGGGTTTTAGTCCAGTGCTCTTATACCTGTCAGAATGGCTAAAATCAAAAACACCAATGATAGCCTTTGCTGGAGAGGTTGTGGAGTAAGGGGTACACTCATCCATTGCTAGTGGGAATGCAAACTTGTGCAACCACTTTGGAAAGCAGTGTGGCAGTTTCTCAGGAAATTTGGGATCAACCTACCCCTGGATGTTTTTCTTGAGTTCTTTGCATATCTTAGGGATCAGTCTTCTGTCTGATGTGGGGTTGGTGAAGACCTTTCCCCATTGTGTAGCCTGTTGTTTTGTCTTGTTGACTATGTCCTTTGCTTTACAGAAGCTTCTCAGTTTCAGGAGGTCCCAATTAGTAATTGTTTTTCTGTGTTGTGCTACTGGGGTTGTATTTAGGAAGTGGTCTTTTGTGCCAATGAATTCAAGTGTACTTCCCACTTTCTATTCTATGAGGTTCAGTGTGGTTGGTTTTGTGTTGAGGTCTTTGATTCATTTGGATTTGAGTTTTGTGCATGGCAATAGATATGAATCTATTTTCATTCTTCTACATGTTGCTATCCAGTTTTGTCAGCACCATATGTTGAATTTGCTTTCTTTTTTAAATTTTATATTTTTAGTTTCTTTGTAAAAGTCAGGTATTCATATGTGTGTACATTGATATTGGAGTTTTTGATTTGATCCCATTGGTCTTCCTGTCTGTTTTTATGCCAATACCAGCCTGTTTTCAGTACTATAGCTCGATAGTAAAGTTTGAAGTCTGGGACTGTGATGCTTCCAAAAATTCTTTTGTTGTACAGGATTGTTTTGGCCATCCTAGGTTTTTGTTTTTGTTTTTCCATATGAAGTTGAGTATTGTTCTTTTGAGGTCTGTAAAGAATTTTGTTGTTTTCATTTGAATTTCTCTGATGGCTAAGGATGTTGAACATTTCCTTAAGTGTTTTTTAGTCATTTTAGATTCCTCTGTTGAGAGTTCTCTGTTTAGGTCTGTACTTCATTTTTTTATTGGATTATTTGTTCTTTTGATGACCAATTTTTGAGTTCAATGACACAGGATACCACTTTTTAAATATAACCCCAGTAGCACAGACACTGAGAGAAACAATTAATAAATGGGACCTCTTGAAACTGAAAAGCTTCTATAAAGCAAAAGACATGGTCAACAAGACAAAACAACTGCCTACAGAATGGGAAAAGATCTTCACTAACTCCACATCAGACAGAGGTCTAATCTCCAAAATATACAAAGAACTCAAGAAACTGAAGTAACATTTTTATGTCACTTTTAACCAAATCAAAATAAGACAAGTCAAGTGTTTTTTTTTTTATGACCATTTTGGCCAACTGTTATTTGGTAAATGCTGGTGGATATTGTTTTTCTATAAACACTAAAATTATAATTTAACCTCTTGGATCTTTTGTGGATAACAAAACCAGGCAATACACATTAACTTATAATTCTAGCTGAGTTGCAAGGAGCGAAAAGTCAACACCCAGAGTGCCATCATGCTGTCTCTGGGGTACCCATATACTCTGAGCTTTATTATTTCCTAATTTAGAGAATGATTAAACCTACTTTAGTCTCTCTGACTTCTGCTGTTCTTAATGCAGATACAGATGTGCACAATTGTTCTGCTTGTGTTATGACCGTAATTTTCACTTCAGAAAGCAAAGTAAGTACAACAATACTAGTTATTGTTTATTCCACTTGGAAATAATAAAGGTTCTGTGTTGTTTATATCTCTCTAAAGGCTTTAAATATTGCAAAAGAACTTTTTATTGAAACAGTTTTTCCTTAATTTTGGTATAGTTTTAGACTAAGAGAAAACGTACAAGTATAGAATAACATGTATTTTATCATCTCATCATATCTTCACATTATGTATATTATCCTTATCAGTTCAGCTATACATCATTTTTGAAGTATTCAACATAAGTTTAGTAAAAGATATTGTCCTGCCAAATGGCATTGGGGTATATTTCCTTCTCTTCTTTTTTTTTTAATTAAAAAAAGATTTCTCTTCCATACAATCCATCCTGACCACAGTTTTTTTCTTCTCTCTCCTGTCTTCTCTCCTCTCATTTTCCTGCCACATCTTCTTTCTCCATATCCACTCCCCCTCTGTCTTCCATCATAAATGAGCAGGCCACCAAAAGACAATATCCAACATGTCAAAACAAAATATAAGGCAAGGCAGTTGGGCATATGGGTGCACACCTTGAATCTCAGCACTTGGGAGGCAGAGGCAGGTAGATCTTTGTGAGTTCACGGCCATCCTGGTTTACACAGCAAGCTCCAGACAGTCAGGAGTGTTACATAGAGAAACCATGTCTTGAAAAAACAAAACAAAACAAAAGGCAAGACAAGACAAAAGCCCTCACACCACAGCTGGACAAGGCAACCCAACAGAAGAGACAATTCCAAAAGCAGGCAGAAGAATCAGAGACACACCCATTCCCACAGTTAGGAGTTCCACAGAAACACTAAGCTAACAACCACAAATATGCAGGGGACCTTCTGCAGATCCACACAGGCCCCATGTTTGCTGAATCAATCCCTGTGAGTGAGTTCGTATGCAACCTGCTTAGTTGATTTGGTGGGCCGTGTTATTCTGGTGTCCTTCATCTCCTCGACTCCTCAAATCTTTCAGCCCCCTGTTCTGAGGGATTCTCCTAGCTCCAAGGTGATAGACACTATGGAAATAACCAGTTTAGACTGTCTCCACATAATGTCTGGTTGCGGGTCTCTGAATCCTTTCCCATCTGCTGCCACAGGAAGTTTCTGCGATGACCACTGGACAATGCACTGATCTGTGAGAATAGCAGACTATTGTTAAAAATCATTTCTTTTCTTTCTTTTTATCTTTGACAAGTTGCGTTTGATTATACCTTAGGTCTCTGGGCTATCCAGTCTCAGGTTCCTATCCACTTAAGCAACATTAGGCACGGATGAGATTCCTCTCATGGAGTGAACCTCAATTTAAAGACTTTGGTTGGCCACTCCCACAAGTTCTCTGCCACCGTTGCCCCAGTACATCTTGCAGGCAGCTCAGATTGTTGATCAAAGGTTTTGTGACTGGGTCAGTACCCAAGTTTCTCTTTTAGTAGCCTATAGGGTACCTTCCCACACCAGAGAGACTAGAACCTAGGGATCAAGGTTCCATGCAAGCATCAGCTTGACTTCCCTACATTCAGCAGATTGTGTGGTGTTGTCCTCAGCAATGGGGCCCCTCTTTCAGTCTGCTAAGAGCAACTCTCAGTCCTCTCGCCAATGTTGGTTGTTTAGTGATCACCATAGAACATCTCCTGCCAACAACTTAACCAAATGCAACCCAGTTACACCAGTGGAACTGTTGCCTGCCTATAAGAGATGGCCAGTTGAGATTCTGGATCCCCATTACTGGAATCCCATTAGGATTCCACGTTTCCACTGCACTCGGTTTCCACATTGCCCGCCCCAATAATCTCCACCTGCAGCCATCTCTCTGCCTTTATTCCATGCTCCCCCACCTGATATTACCCATTCCCAATCCCACCTGCCTCCAGTCCACCAGCAAAATCTATTCTATTTTCCCTTCCCCAGGGAGATCTAAGCATTATCTTAGGCTCCTCCTCTTTACGTAAGCTCTCTGGGTCTACACACTGTGACTTGGTTATCATTTACTTTGACTAATATCCACCTATAAGTGAATACATACCGTTTTCGTCTTTCCAGGTCTGAGCTATCTCATTAAGGATGATGTTTTCTAGCTTGATCCAGTTGCCTACAATTTTCTTGATGTCATTTTTAACATCTGAGTAACACCCCATTGTGCAAATATACCACATTTTATCCATTTTCTTTTGTTGAAGGACAAGTAGGTGGTTTCCAATTTCTGGCTATTATGAATGAAGGTACAGTGAACATAGTTGAACAATTGCCCTTGTGGTAAGATGAAGTATCCTTTGGGTATATGCCAACTAGGTAATTAGGTCTTGAGGTAGATCAATTTCTAATTTTCTGAGGAACCAGCATATTGATTTCCATAGTGGTTGTACAAGTTTACACATCTACCAACAGTGGAGGAGTGTTCCCCTTGCTCCACATCCTTATCAACATAAGCAGTCACTTGTCTCATTGATCTTAGCCATTCTGATAAGCATAAGATGGAATCTTAAAGTCAATCTGATTGATTTGTATTTCCCTGGTGGCTAAGAATGTTGAACATTTCTTTAACTATTTCCCGGCCATTTGAGATTCCTCTATTGACAATTCTTGTGTTTAGAATGCATCCAATTTTAAAGTAGATTATTTGGTTTGTTGATGATGTCTAGTTTATGTAGTTTGGATGTTAGACCTCTATCTGATGTGGATTTGGTAAAATCCAAAGTTACTTGAAGTGCCATTTATTGACCCTATAGGAGTTCTATTCAGAAACTCTTCTCTTATGCAAATGTGTTCAAGGTTAGTCCCCACTTTCTCTTCTATCAGATTCAGTATATCTGGTCTTATGTTGAGGCATTTGATCCACATGAACATTGAGTTTTGTGTAGAATAATGAATATAGGTCTATTTACATTCTTCTACATGCAGACTTCTAGTTTGATCAGCACCGTTTGTTGAGGATACTTTCTTTATTCAGTGTATATCTGGCTTCTTTATGAAAAATCATGTGTCCATATGTGTATGGATTTATAGATGAGTTTACATTAAATTTCATTGATCAACATTTATATTTTTTATATCAGTATCATGTGTCTTTTGTTAATATAACTATGTAATAAACATAAAATCAGGGATAGTGATATCTATAGCAGTTTTTTTATTATTCATGATTATTTTAACTACCTGGGTTTTTGTCTTTCTATATACAGTTGAGAATTGTCCTTTCAAGTTCTGAAAAGAATTGTGTTGGAATTTTGATGGAAATTGCATTGAATCTGTAGATTGCTTTTAGTAGCATAGCCATTTTTATTGTGTTAATCCTACTGATCCATTATCATGGGAGATCCTTCCATGTTCTGATATCTTCTTCAATTTTTTTTCAAAGACTTGAAGTTCTTGTCATACAGGCCTTTCACTTGCTTGGTTAGAGTTACACCAGGATATTTTATATTATGTGTGCCTATTGTGAGGATGTTGTTTCCCTAATTTCTATCTCAGTACATTTATTGTTTGTATATTGGAGCACTATTGATATTGCTTTTTAGTTTATTTTATATTCAGCCACTTTGCTGAAGGTATTTATTTGCTGTAGGAATTCTCTTGTGAAATTTTTATGGTCATTTATGTATACTATCATATCATTTGCAAATAATGATACTATGATTTCTTCCTTTCCAGTTTGTGTCCTCTTGATCTCTTTCAGCTGTTTTATTGCTTTAGCTAGAACTTCAAGTGCTATATAGATATGGAAAGAGTAGACAACCTGGTTTTGTTTTTGACTTGGAGTGGAATTCCTTCGAAATTCTCATCCATTTAATTTGATGTTGGCTACAAGCTTGGTGTAAATTATTAGGTTTAGGTATGTCTCTGTTATTCCTACTTTCGCCAGGACATTTATCATGAAGTGGTATTGGATTTTCTCAAAGGTCTTTTCTGCATCTAATGAGATGTGTTTTTTCTTTCACCTTTTAAATATAGGGGATTACACTTACGATTTTCATATGTTGAATCATCTTGCATCTCTTGAATGAAGCTTATGTGATGATGGTGGATGATCTTTATGGTTTTCTTGGATTCAGTTTGTAAGTATTTTATTGAGTATTTTTGCATCTATGTTTGTGAGGGAAATTGATTTACAATTTTCTTCTTTGTTGAGTTTTTGTGTGCTTTAGGTATCAGGGTAATGGTGGCCTCATAAAATGAACTATTTGGACAATGTTCTTCCTGTCTCCATTTTGTAGAAAATTTTGAGGAGTATTGACATTAATTCTTTGAAAGTCTGGTAGAACTCTATGTTAAAACTGTCTGTTCTGGATGGGTTTTTTGGGGGGGGGGGTTGTTAGAAAAACCTTAATAACTGCTTTCGTTTCACTAAGGTTATAGGTCTCTGCTTGAGGAGTACTAGGGTTATTAGTGGATGCTGCTGCATCATCATGCTTGGCTTTATGTGACTTCTGGGCATTTGGATTTAGCTCCTTAAGCTTCCATGCCCAGTGATTTACCTAGCCCTTAATAAAAAACCACTTAAATCTAAAGTATGTTCTTGTGTATTTTAACACTATTTAAGATAGCTCAAAGATTTCGCAGTTTGTGTAATGGTTTACAAATGCTTTCTCATTTCCTTCTAAACCTGCCTTCTTGACTTTAATCCCAGTGCAGCCTCCACACTTGTCAGGCATGGGTCACAGAAATCTACATGGAAATTACCAAGCAACTATTGGGTTTGGGAATCCTGGAATTTTGCCATACACTTCTTTCTCTTAGATATGAAATCTGTGCCTTATTCTTTGCCTCCACATGTTTTGTTGGTTTTGCTTTGTTTTCTCCTCAGCTGAGGTAGCACCTCCTTTGTCAAGACTTCACTAACCTCATCATCCACCTCAGTTCAATAAGTTGGATTGTTCATCTCTGTGATTTCCAATTGGAAACAAACAAAACTTTACAGTAGTTAGAACCACCAAAAGCACAGTTCTTAGTAGACTAAACCATGCCTGTGCCTCATAATCCAGAAGTTAACATGTTGTAAAAAAGGAATGGTTGTGTTTTATTGTTGCTGTTTTATTTCTGCTGATTTCATCCTGTGCACATTGAATTTATTCATGACCACCTACCGATGTCTAGTTATGTGAAGTTTCTTGTGATTTTCTTACTACTATTTTTATGTATTTACTGGCTTTCTAAATAATTTTTTCATGAAATAAATTTTGATCTCATTCCATCTCCTCCTCCAACTCTTCCTAGATTTTTCATACTTTCCTCTTTGTCCAAACGCATTCTCTTCCTGACAAAAAAATGTGAACAAAAGTCAAAACAAACAAAAAGGATCCAAAACAACCAACCAAAAAGTACACAAACAGCAGGGAGTCCATTTTCAGTTGGTCTTACCTTTCTTATAGCTTTCAATCTGTCTTTCATCCTAAAAATAAACTCCTGGTTGGCTTGTCCTAAATTCCATGTGTACAACCAACTTCTATAATCACAGGCTCCATTTCTATTGTTACAAATGCCAGAACATCAAAAAGTGTTTATACTTCATATATACAAACTTTTTGTCATTAAGCAATATACTATAATGATTAGTTATGCAGCATTTACATTGTGTTAGGCATTATAAATAATCTAGAGATGACTCAATCTGTGTGAGGGTGTGCATAAGATGCATATACATAACAACTTTATATAGGTTACTTCAGTTTCTGAAGATTTTATTGTCCATCACAGGTTTCATAACCAATTTATTGGGTCTATCAAGGGGTGACTTTATGTGTATCCCAGGAATCGGCACTAAAACAGTATTTGGTAGCCAGGTTACTATCAGAAAGGATAATTAGTATGGAGGAAATTTTCCGATGACTATCATCATAAATTTGCTACAAGAAGTACATGTGGTTGGTACAAATGATCTGTGGGCCCCTGGATAGGCTTTTCTTACTTTAGTTCATTTCCTACCC
Source organism: Microtus ochrogaster (assembly GCF_000317375.1). Taxonomy (NCBI): domain Eukaryota; kingdom Metazoa; phylum Chordata; class Mammalia; order Rodentia; family Cricetidae; genus Microtus; species Microtus ochrogaster. The sequence continues at coordinate 13,555,201 of NC_022035.1, read as the reverse complement.
AACACGCTGCCTGGAACACAATAAATATCCATGATAATACCTTTGCCAAGCCTTTAAAAAAGTAAAATTAAACAGGTGTGATGGTTACATCTTTGCTTCCAACCCTCAGGATACTGAGACAGGAGGACATAAATTAGAAACCAGCTTGCTACATAGTTAGACCCAAACTCAAATACTGCATAAACAAATAGATTAAATAAATAAACAGATAAATATAGATATAAAATACTTTATTCTGAACAAAGTGACTCAAACTGTATATTATAGGGGGAATGGAGTAATAAGGGTACACAAAACAATTTAAAATTTCCTCAATTCACTGGGTCTCCTGTGATGTTAAAACTGCTTATGACCTCAACAGATACATTTTTAAACTTTTTGAAGATATCATATAAAAGTACATGTATGATGGACAGCAAAATCTGTTGCTGAGTATATTTTTAAAGGTCTTTAAGATTTCATATATGAGTACTGTACTCACATCATCATCTCCTTCCTCCTGTTCTAGCAGTTCTCTTATGAACCTCCCACTCAAATTAGTGGCTTCTTGTTCTTTAATTATAGTTGGCACACACACACACACACATACACACACACACGTGTGAGTGCACAACACATCCACACACATATTTATTAATGTTTTATGCTGAGGTCATATTGCTTATATATGTTTAGGGGTGACCTCTGAGGTTGGCTAATGTATCAGGGAATATATCTTGTGAACATTTACGTGTAAATAAGTGAGAGAAATGTGAGTTCTCTTTTACTTATATGCTACAGTAATCAAAAGACTTGCCAAAGTGCAGAGAACAAAGGAATGGCCAGTCTCTAAGTGTTATGTGTTTACACAAAATGCTAGAACTGATATTTTCCTTTCCAATGGGCCCAAGTGTGCTGGCAGAATATCTTGGTGGACAAACAGTTTCTCAGTATATATTGTTGGCAAAAATGGGAAGTCCCATTAAGTTTGATCAGTGGTTGTAATGCCTATTTCTAGAATTCATAGGAGAGTTTTAAATGTTTCCTCAGTCACCAAAACAGAGTATAATGATCATATAAAACACACAATAAAATGGCTGCTTTAGAGAGTGTGTAACCTAGCTGGCAATATTCATATGACAGTGCTTCATTGGCTTGAAACCAAGTTATTTTTCCTCCTTGGCTGTGCCTTTAGGGTTGGGAGGTATCTGAACGCACTGATTTCGGTTTTTGTGCCACAACACATTTAATTTTGCTGTTGGTGTGACTTTGCTTTTGCATTTCTTTTTATATGAATTTTCAAGTATCCCCTTTATAGTAGTATATACCACTGTGATAATGATAATCTAGGAAACAGGAAGACTGTGTTTTCTTACCAATAGTTCTAAGAATCTTGTTGGATAGCATGTAAATATAACTAGCTGTAGACTTTACAGACTGTGGAGCGGTGCCAATTGCTATTAATGATGCACGAAACCATTATGTCTCCAAGGCACATATGACTTTTTAAACGCTCCTCTGTAATATTTATGCTGCCTAGCTGTGCAGATAATTGTCCGGTTGGCTACTTACTGAGAGTTTCTCATGGTGAGCACTGATGTTTTTCTTCATCCATAATCACAGTGAGTCTGGTTGTCTAAGACCAGGGGTAATGCATTAATTGGTTTTGAAAGCTCCTGAGGGTGTGTCTTAGAAGTCCCTGTAAAGTGTTCTGTCTTCACGGGATTTAAATATTCAGGCATTGAAACCCTAACCCAGGAATTCGGGATGGAGATGTGAAAGCAAGAGGGTCGGTTTCTGTCCTCTTGTTCGTCCGTTCATCCCACATCAAGCCTGAGAGACTAGCTAAGGCTGCCAGTGATTTTAGAGGACTCCTTTGCTGGGGAGAAGTTTGTACAGTTGCGACAATGAAGTGAGTTTATTGAACTGTTTTACACAGTTGAAGGTGAAGACTTGCTGCCTCCGAGCAAGATGGAAACCACAGAGATCAGTTTCTGAGCTAAAAAGAGGGGTGGATTTGTATGCTCGGAGAGCACAAAGACACTCCATTACCTCCCTCTCCCTCTAGTCTGTAAACAGAATGAACTGTATTTTAATCAAAATTCAAAAAGTAATTTCAGAGTAAGCTATTATTTGGGTTGTGGTCTGAGTCATTTTCTGATGTGCTCAAACTCATTGCTCTGAAATGTAGTCTCAGCATCACAAATGGAAGAACTCATATTCACTCCCTTTCAGGAGATGCTATCAATGGCGTGTCAGTACTGTTTGGCAGTGACCTCAGGACGACCTGACTGTACACACCAGAGCTGAGAGGGTAGCCACAGTGTGGGGAAGCCTGCCTAGCTCTCTGATCTAAAGCCAGAAATGACTTGAGCTCTTCTATAAACAAGAGTACAAAGTATATCACCACATCAGCCCTGCCCCAACCCCGCCTGGGTAACAGAACTTAACTTTCTTTAAGGTCCTTGTCTGCACAATGTGGGTAGAGAGCGAAGACGGGGAAGGGCTGGGAGCGAGTGTGAGAACCTCATTATTCTAATTAAAGAGAACTTTGTTTTGGACGTTTTGTTTCTTCCTGGTTCACTCATTACAGATTAACCTGTCAGGTTGGAAATAAGGTCCAGTTTCGCAGAGTCCCTTCTTGTCCTCCTCCATCTTCTCTTCTGTCTAGTTGGCATGTGACCACCAAGAACTTGTGGTAATCAGCTTCAAGCAGAAAGTACCTTCTAGGCAGTCATCTTTGTCATCACCAGAGCCTGTTTGTTCCCATTTACAAGCAATGACAAGATGAGAGGAAGCAGAAACTTGCCACGAGACAGGAAACATTGGAATATCTTCTAGTTTTACCTTATTTCCTTTGAAAAGGGAGCACTTCTGGATAGTCTTTTGACCTGTTCTATAAGGAACAATGACACAATGACATAATATCTGCTTCCTGATTGTTTCAGAAAAAAATAGTCTTCATTATAGAATTAGTGGTCTTTAAGAAAAGAAGCAATGTTATAGATATTGTATGTCTAATCAAGACCATATATGCTCTAACTAAATGGGGATTATACTATATTGGCAGAATTAGAATATTCATCCACTTAAGGTTGGGTAATCAGAGGGGAACCATTTGACTTGACATATAGAAAATAGTAGTTTTCTTACACTTTGAAAATGAACAGGTATTAACTGAATAGGAAAAGGAAGGTTAAAGTCACTATAGGGCCAAGCAAATTATGAGAATGGGTACATCCACTTCTCTATAATGGGAGCAGAATTAGGTTGAAGCCAAGCATAGGAATGTCCACACAATCAAGATGTGATGGGTGAGGTAAGGTCTGTATTTACCATGCTTCACTCCAATGGAAGATGAATGATGTTTGAATAGTACAAAAGGAACAACTATGCTTTGGTGCAGTCTCCCCACAAAATGTTTAAGAAATCCAGTGTGTATCACAAATAGGCCTCATCCTTCTTCTGGCCTATAGTATAGTCTCCCAAACACCCTATTACAGAGTATAACAATAGCTGTGGAAGCCCCAAATGGTTGCCATAGAATCACCTGCTCTCTGTGATATAAATGCTATAACTTGGCAATCATATCTCTTGTGCCCGACTTTCATATCTTCCTAGTTCCCATGCTGAAGTGGAACAGCAAACTGCCTCTTCTCAGAGGCTTGTTTAAGATGGCTTTATACTCTATTGCTTCTGGGTTCTGACCGTGGGTTTAAGAAAATGAAGAAAAGCTAGAAAACCATTAGAATCTTTATGAACTAAAGCAATTAAATTTGTTTATGGCTGTACAACAAACTATTCCCAAACTTAGAAGCTCAAAACATAGGGGTATGGATGTTGTCCACCAGGTGTCAAGGTATAGCTTAGCTAAGTCCCCTGCCTCGTAAGAGTCCATGCAGTCAAGGTATGAACAATGGTTCCTGTGGTGAAGGGCTGCTTTCAGGCTCATTCACACAACTATCAGTAGGTTCAGATCTTCTACTGACCACCATACTTTGCTGTATTAGTCCATCATAGGAACATACAGAACGTAGCATCTGGTCTTTTTCCAGCAAACAAGAGAGATAGTAAGTGTGAAAAATATCACAGTTGTTTCTTTTTTTGTTGTTGTTAAAAAAAATACTTGTAAACCAGTCACTAAAATAGCAATTTTTTTTTTTTTGCCTATTCAGTTTGTTAGATGTGAATCAGAAGGTCCTTTGGATTGCATAAGAATAGGAATACCAGGGAGAAAACACTGGGGTTGAGATTCTTTGGGAGTACTTAGTACAAGTTAAGAATATTTCTTTTTTTTTCAAGTGGTAGAGCCTTTTAAAGATCTAAAACTCTTTGGAGAACTGCCAGGCAAACTCAAATGACTCTGAATTAGTATAGGTGCTCACTTTGGGAACCATGTTTTATTTATTTGTTTATTTATTTATTTTCAGAAACAGAGATATAGCAGCAATGTACTGGCAGAATTGAGAAGGACTGTGTTTGAAGAAGTAAATTAAAGGATTATTGTAATAGTCTCAGCAGGACTTAATGAAAGCCTGATCCAGAATGTCCAATAGAGACAATAGAAAAAGACGGAAAAACAAGAATAAAAAGACTTGGTACCAAGCAGAACACAGGATGTGATTACAAAGGAAGAAGTGTGGCTAGGACTCCCAGGTGGCTCAAGAGTTTTGGTGACATTTAGGAAAAAATGTAAAATTTCAAAAAAAAAAATCTGGCTTGAGGAAAAACTGCCAAATTTACTTAAATTGGGAATTTATTTAAACTATACAAGAGCAAGTGCAAACTGCCTATTCATTCGTGGAATGGTTACACATAAGCAAAAGGAAAGAAAAGTATGTCATGACCTCTAGGATTATGTTGAAATAAGAGCGATGGGGCTGCGTCCCCAGCACCCTGCCGCCCACATGGCTAGCTTAGCTTATGCCCCGAAATAATTACACGGAAACTGTATTCTTTTAAACACTGCCTGGCCCCAATA
>NC_022035.1:13531759-13547496 GCF_000317375.1 Microtus ochrogaster | reverse complement strand
TCCCAGCATCCTGTTCTGTTTTCTCCGCCTACCTAAGGGTTGGCCTATGAAATGGGCCTAGGCAGTTTCTTTATTAATAAGAAATCATTCCCACATCAGGATTATATGACTAGATGGTTAGAAGACAGACAGAGCCAGGGAGAGAGGTCAATGCAGGGCTCCAGATTCCTTTGTTATGAATATAGAAATTCTGTGAGAAGAGATGACCAAGTTTAATTAAAATCACCCTGTAGCTTCAATGTGTTCTAATTTTATTTTCCACTCTTCTATCAGGTTCAGTGTGTTCAGATTGATATTGAGGTCTTTGATCCATTTGGACTTGAGTTTTGTGCATGGTGATAGATATGAGTCTATTTTCATTCTTCTACAGGTTGACATCCAGTTGTGCCAGCACCATTTGTTGAAGATGCTTTCTTTCTTCCATTGTATACTTTTAGCTCCTTTATCAAAAATGAGGTGTTCAAAGGTTTGTGGGTTAAAATCCGGGTCTTCTCTATGATTCCATTGCAGTTAAAACCATCTCCATTTTATATAAGAGAAGATAAGTAGGTCAGAAACTAAGTAGAGACCTAAGGTCACAGAGCTTATAGAGAACTCAGAATTGACATCACTGTTTTCTGCACTCCTCTGGAAACTTGTGGATTAATTAGAACCAGAAAAGAGAAAACTTTAATAATATTGTGTGAAGACAAGAAAATATTTTTCAAGATGATTAGCAGCCACAAACTCTTCAGAGAAGGCTGTTATGAAAAAACACCATGAATAAAAATGAAGACTCCATGCTGGTAAAGTGAGAAGAATCGAGTTTTGTTTGCTGGCAGCTCCTTTAAGAGAGGTCTTCTTGATTCATCAGTAGAAAAAACCCTACGTGATTTCAAAATGGTTGCTTCCTGGGTTGTGCTGCCAATACTAACTCTGGCTCTTTCAGGAGGCAAGCACTTGAATGGGGTTTGTGGGTTGTGTGCTGCAAGTTATTTGATGACAGCATGGGCAAACTTGCTACCAGAACTGAGGTGATGAGTGTGGCTCCCATCCAGTAGTCTCAGAGGCAGTGAATGGACTTCCACCATGTTGGACTGGGCAGAGCTAGCAGGCAGGGCCATCTTGGCCCTAGCAATGGCGCTGCTTAGGTTTTTAAGAAGCACTTTACATTTTAAGAAGTCATCCTGGTCAGAAAAGGATGACAGATATGCAATAAGGACAGATTCAGACATAAAAAAAAAAACCTCTAAATGAGACACAGTTTGCTTTTAAAATGTACATAGGCTTGGGAAAGAGAAGAAAAAGAGTATAGAGAGTTATAAAAAGAAGTAAAAGTTTCTTTTAAAAAGTAAAACAAAGTCTTTAAAGAGACAGAGTACAGACTGTCATAGATTAAAAGGAGTAAAATACGCCACATAAAGATGAAAAATACAGAGTCTGAATTATGTGTATTGCTGTATTTTCTTTGAAATTTTTGACTGCAGAGAGACATTTGATTCTGGAGAAAGCTAAGCTAAACCAACATATATGTTTTAATGGTTTCTTGACTTCAGAATGTAAGTCTAAGGATATGTTGCATTGGAAAAGAGGTTCTGCTTTCATTTCCACAGAGGATGAGAACCTGTCAATTCCAGACTAATGTGGTTTGATGGACCAAGATCCCCTGAAAGATCACTGTGAACACTCCCAACAAAAAGCAGGAAGTAGTTTGGAGAAAACTATGCCCAAATTCCCAAACATTGTTTATAAATATTTATTTACATTTAAAGGGGGATATGCTATAGAGATTTGCATTGGTATGGATCTTGCTTTGTTGATACAGATTTAAGGTCAATTTTGTTATATGTGTATTTCTGCTCTTTATTAAGGTATTGTTTGTCAAGCTCATTTAAAAATATAATGTATAATTAAGAAGTATAGGTTAATAGATAATCATCTATAATAGTCAAGCTTTTAGTCATGTGAGTTACAATTTCTTGATGTACAGAGGTATATTTCAGATGGATAGTTATTCTTCAAATATCTAAAAGACTACAGAATATGGCATTTAAAATGTTTAATAACTTAGGACTTTTCATGACAATGAGACACAAAACTAACATATTTTGTAGGAAATAATTCAAAATGTCAAAAGTATTATTAGTATATAATATTTGTTATGGCAAAAGTTGTGTTACAAAAATATGCAAGAGTGGAGCTGTATCTCTGTAAATCATAGCATAATCACACAACAGAATCCCGTGAAGTTGTCTACATTTTTAATGATAAATAGAGGTTTTCTATGCAGAAAATAAAAAGCTATACATATTATGCAACCAGTTGAAGAAATGTGATTGGACCTCATACATGGATATGGAGCCCCCCTTAAAAAGATGTAGCATAAGGATTTTCACAGTGAACAACCCTGCTGAGCAAAACTACTTGATTTAACACCTGACTCTTATTCCTCATTGTCCCTAGTAAAGGAGGCATGATCTGGTCACTTCTAGGTAGATTTTATTTAAGTACATTGAGTTTTCAGGTATTTCCAGGTTCAGACTCAAGCAGATGAAGTCACTGGACACTGCAGCTGCTGTGGCCATCACTCTCCTGGTCATCACACCAGGCAAGCCTCTGCTTCCTTACACCCTTACTCCTGGGTTGAAACTTTTCTTTGGGTTCTTCTGATTGACAAGTGAAGTACAATAGAAGGGAATGATCCTTCTGATACACATGGTAATAGAACTGTGTGGAGTTCTAGTATCATATTAAGTGAACCAGATTTATCTACAAATTGAGGTAAGGTACAATCCCATAAAATCAAATGTTTGTTTTCAATGATCAGATTTGATTATTTAACTGACTACAAAAAAGAACATTAGTGGTTGTGTTTCTCTTTCCAAATACATCAGATTAATCCCCTGGGGAAATATCGGATATCTTAAAAGAATGATAGTACTTGTCAAAGAATAACATCTTCATTTAGAAATTCTCTCATAGCTCATTGAGCATCATGTACAATCAAATAGACATTGACCATATCCTTTATCTGTACAACACTGAGGCTTCATGGATAGGATAGTGTATGTTCTTACTTAACCCTAGAAAAGCAAAATTATAAGGTAGAGTGGGAGGTGGATGAAGAGCCTGGAAGTCAGTTGCACCATCTCCTCCGGTCAGTCCTAGCAGAAATGCACAGACCAAGACATTGGGTGCTTGGAGCCTGTGCTGTGTTTAATATGCCACACTGAAGCATTCTTATACTTTCTCCACAAAGAAACTTTGTTGGCAAGCTGGATAAGTGCCTGTAGCATGAGAAAGACAAAGGGTAGCTTTCAAAAGGAGAGGGGGGCTGACAGGCCTGAGGCTCACATCTTTCACCAGCTACCTAGTGTGCCCAGGATCATCCCTGCAGGATCTTTACATCTTCTGCTTCTTCTGCTCTTCCTTTTCTTCCTTCTTCCCCTCCAAGCTCAAAAATAGCCTGGCCATTAGAAAAAAAAAAAATAAAACCTTTGCAGGCTGCAAATATGCGATTGCACAAGATCCTACTTGTCAAAAAGCAATTCTATAAAAAGCTGTGGCACATTGGCCTCGGGGAGGTGCTTCCCTCCCCTTTCAGAGCTCCCTTAACAGCTACCTCTGATCTGTGCACAGCATCCTTTCCAGAGTGAGGATATCTTTGGTTTATGTTGAAAGGCTTGGAAAGAGTAGAAACATGAGATCACCGCTTCTGAGGACCCACAAATTGCAGCCCGCCTGCTAATACCCGATATTTTTAATGTTTGCTACAGCGGTTCGGACAGATTCGAAAGACATGTTTGGATTTCCATAAAGGCAGCAGCAGGCTTTCAGAAAACTCAGTGCAGAGTGAGGGTGAGAGAGAGGGGAGCGACTGCTGTGTAACACAGGGGCAGACAGTGCACCCCTTCTGCCCGGTTCTCAGTAGAGCGCCAACATAGACAGGAGGAAAGAATAAAGCCCTCTGAGCCATCAGCACTGATACGCCACTCACCACACAGCAAAACCTGAGCATTTTAAAAATCGTTTTTCTCCACTATGACTATTTGTAAGTAATATAAATGTTTCTATTAAGATTAGCAATCTAAGCTCATGAGGTACTGAAATAGAAAAGGGAGAGAAAGGATGAAGTGGACACGCGACAACGGAACGTGGGGGCTGGTGGCAGCCTAATGACAAATGAGGTGTGCAGATGCAGTGACAGATCACGTTCAATAATATATACGGCACCTGCCTGGCAAGCCTGATGATCTGAGTTCAATCCCTGAAACCCAGGCATAGGTGGAATGAGAGAATCAACTCAGCTCTACAGAATTGTCCTCTGGCCTGGAGGTCACGCTGTGGCACAAGCAGCCTTCCTAACATAAACACCATGGAAGCATAGACACAGTCACAGACACACACACAAAAATACACACACACATAGAGAGAGGAAGGGAGAGAGTAACAGCAACAGGGACACAGAGAGACAGAAAATAAATAAAATTTAAAAACTTTTTTAAAAAAAATTAGAAATAATAGAAAATTATGGGAGATGGGCAGAGGTGTAGGAGAGAGAAAAGAGGAGAGTTAAAAAGGGATTAAATATTTATTGTTCCCAGATTCTTCAAGTGCTCTGGTCTTTTGTAATTAAAGAAGGGTGACATAACATTGAATGGGGAAGGATCCCGGAAGAGTTGGCAGAGGAGAAAAACATGATTCAAATATAGTTCATGAAATAAATAAATAATAAAATAATAAAATTTTTAAATTTTAATAAAAATGAATAACTACAAGAAAAGCTTTTATTTAAACAATTTTTGGCTTCTCGTTTGAGTTGCTGGTTAGTCTGATTTCTTGTGTGTTACTGGTTTACTTCATTTTTGTTTGCACAATTGTTTGTTTCTTCTTGTGGGATGGCTACTGGCATGTATTTCTAATTCCGCTTCTGAGGAGGCCTTTCAAGGCATCACCAGTGCAGGTCCCTGACTCTGTCACGGGACTTTTGACTTTATGAGTCTGCTTCACTATAAACTCAGTTTAAAATAGCAGGACAGACTGGTTTGTAGATGTGTGTGTGTGTGGGGGGGGTGTTTTTATTGTCCATTGTATAATTTGAAAGATTATAATATTTTCCACAATGTAGAACCTGCCCGTGAAAATTCTTAATGCCTAATACATCAGGAATGCGAAGGCAAGACAAGTCTTGAGGCTATTTTAGTATAATCAGTATTTCTACTTCATATAAGCATGCAGATATAAATGTGATGCATTAAAAGACATACTCAGTATGTGTCTCCTTGATCCTTGCTTTGAGGATCTCACAACTGATAACACATTTGGCTAGTCATTCAACTAGGTTATTACTACTTAAGAGTAGAGAATTTTCAAGAGTTAGCAAAACATCTGATTAGCTGCAAGAACTATTTTTGCTGGATACCTAGTCGCAGGGTCTCTGATTTGTTCAAGGATGCTTGTTCCCATATGGTCCCACTTTCATCAAATTTCTACCATTTCTGTTTACCAAGAAGTTTTAGCCATTTCAGTCTTTTTTCTTTCTCACAGCAACCAACTATTTCCCTGTCTGTAGCCTGTATCCGAGCTTTGCATTTATTAGTTTTTTTCCCCTCTAATAAATGAATAGCTTTGTTTACACTTTTAATCTAAGGTCATCTTTTAATTTCTTCTTTGAAAGAAAAGATGTGTGTGTGTGTGTGTGTGTGTGTGTGTGTGTGTGTGTGTGTGTGTGTGAGTGCATGCCTTTTGGCATGTATACCTGTGTGCAGATGCTCACAGTGGCCAGAAGAGTGCATTGGGCCCTCTGGAGCTGGAGTTTACAGGCAATTGTTAGGCATCTAGTGTGGGTGCTGATCCATCCCTCCAACTCCTTAATCTCTTCTTTTATGCATTTCTGAATGCATTCATGTGTTTAAGAAGTATTAATGCGTTGCCTTGGTAGAGATAAAAGATGACTAAGTAATGATTCCTTCTCTTGAGCAGTTTTCTGCATAGAGATAGTAAAATGAACAGTCCATTATTACAGCGCACTAAGTGTTTCTATTCATGCAAGTGGATTCTGAGTTTTCACTGTGGCCCAGACACTCTGTAAAGGAGAGATTAGGAATAGATTGACAAACAGTAAGGTTGTTTAAATTTGGAAAGGGAGATGATTCTTTTTTTTTTAAAGTACAGCCATATTCTTCTCTTTTTTTCTTTTTATTGATTTTTTTGAGCTACGTGTTTCTCTGCTCTCCCCCCTTCCCCCGCCGCCTCTTCCCTCCCCTTCAACCCTAAGGGAAAGGATTCTTTAGGAGATGACCTCCAGGAATGCTGGAGAGCGGGAGAGAGCATGGGTTTTATCCTAAACAGAGAAAATGGCACTTGAAAAGTTTAAGATTTCAGAAGTACCAACTGTGGACACTGCAAGCCCTTTGCTGTGTGCTGGTGAGAGGAATACAATCTGTCATGGGAGCAATTAATCAAATACATGTTCAATAAAGGAATTATGAGAACTGAGGGTAGAAAGGTGACAAGAAGTGTAATCTTACATGTACCATTCTAAGGATTTTGGACTCAAACTTTATCTTTTACTTATAAGCCAACTGGAAAAAGAAATGGTGACATGAGTGGAACCAGGCACCTGGAAGGGAAGAGGCATGATGATGCTCACATTAAAAATTTCCTCATTTGTAAGATGATACTAACATATTCTGTGATGATACAGTAATAGTGTCCACACAAATTTCAGCAGTGAAGAGCCTGCTGCAATCTACATCTAGTAACTAAAACGTGATCCTGTATCAGGAGCATGGCCTGAGTTTCCTAGGAACTTGGTAGTTTCATCAGTTCTCAAGAAGACCAGAAACATTAATTCAAGGTCTATAATGTATAGTACTTGATTTTAATATAGTTGCATTTTTAGTTATTATATATCAGTATCAATCAGTTCTGTATACTTTGTTGGTCTTTGTACCAGGCTTTTTCTTTTGGGGAGCCACCAACCAGTTCCCAAACCATAACCTGGAAACTTCTTATTAGTTATGAATGATTATTAGTTTAAGCTTATTTCTGGTTTGCTCCTTTTACTTAAATTAACCTGCTTCTCTTTATTTACCTTTTGTCTCATGGCTTATTACCTTTTTTACTTCTGCTTATCTTAAATTCACTGCTTCTATATATCTGGCTGTCAGCTGCCTAGCTTCTGGTCCTAGGCATCTTCCTCATCCTCTCCTCCTCCTTCTCTCACTCTTTTCTCTCTCTCAAGACTAGATTTCTCATCCTATTTATTCTCTCTGCCTGCCTGCCCCACCTATCCTTTCTCCTGCCTAACTATTGGCTATTCAACTTTTTACTAGAGTGATCCAAAGCCTTAGTCAGACAAGGTGAAATATATGCAACACATCTTTACATAATTAAACACACATCCTTACATGGTTAGGAGGTAGCATAAAAAATGAAACACATCTTTGCCTAGCTAAAATAATATCTCACAATAGGTCTTGACACTTCCTATGTCTATTTTTGTATCATAGAGATGTACCAATTCAAGGACTTTATAGTTAAAGCAGGTGAATACAATGAGAATACCTAGCTGAGTAAGGTAACAGGCCATGTGGAAAGCATAGACAAGAATTATGAGTTAATTTAAGTTGTAAGAGCTAGTTAATAATAAGCCTGAATTAATCGGCCAAACAGTTTATAAATACTATAAGCTTCTGAGTGATTCTTTGGGACTGAACCGTTGCAGGACTGGGCAGAACAGAAACTTCTGTCTACAAATGGCATCCAAATGTTTGGCAAGAATTTCCACATAAAGTCTGAAAAGCTTTTTTTTTTAAAAAAAAAAAAGATTCTAGACAGATAAGAACAGAGCCAAGTACAGCATTTTGATAACTGTCTTTTTCTCCAGTAGACTCTGTTTGCTGCCAGTAAGCAGATAATCCCTTAAGAAAGGCTTCCTGACTCAGCTAGCAGCAAAACCTTGCAGCTCTTTTAAGATGCTTTGCCACTGAACACTTAAATGGTATTTATGATCAGCTGGTTTCAGGCTTCTTGGTGGTAGCATGGACCTAGAAATTCCACAGAGCTGTGCCAATAAACATGGCTCTTGCCAATACTTCCACCATGAAGCTTGACTCTCAGGAAGTCAAGCAATAAGTGAAATCAGTCACCATAGTTGCCACTTTAATCCTAGGTATACTGCCTAACTTATTAAGCTCTCATGTGGCCAGAAGAAGATAGAGATATACAGTAAAGACAGATTCAGAAAAAAACAAAACGGTTTATAGTATATTAAAAGTATACATAGCCTTGGGAGAGAAAAGAAAAAGGATAGAAAAAGCCCTTATAAAAGAAATTTTAAAAAGCTATGCTTTGTGGGAGCCTAGGCTGTTTGGATGCTCACCTTACTAGACCTGGAAGGAGGTGGGAGGTCCTTGGACTTCCCACCGGGCAGGGAACCCTGACTGCTCTTTGGGCTGATGAGGGAGGGGGAGTTGGTTGGGGGAGGGGGGAAATGGGAGGTGGTGGTGGGGAGGAGACAGAAATCTTTAATAAATAAATAATAAAAAAAGTCATGTAAAGATGGGAAATACACAGGAAGTCTGGATACTGTATGTTTTTGAATTGTTTAACTGATGAGAAAAGAGCAACAGCCACTAAAAGGTATTTGATTATAAATGCTGCTGGATTAATCCAACCTATATATTTTGAAAATGACTTAACTTTAAAATTTAAGTGAAAAGATACGTTATTTGAAGAAAACTTTTGTTTTCACAGAAAATGAGAGACTGTGGAGTCATTCTGGGTTAAGAAAAATAAGGTTTGATTAAGAAAGAACCCCTGAAAAATCTCTAATGGGAATGGATGACCCAGATGGTCCAAAGTTTCAGAGCACCTTTGTTGTAGTTTCTTCTGAGTTCTACATGCAGAGTGGCTTCAAGGCTGCTGCTGAAATGATCAGACCCCTCAGGACTTGATCATAATCATAAATATCTCAGGGTCCCTCAAAGATTACCAGTGCCCCCAATCAGCAGGAAGTAGCCTAGAAAACTATGCCTACATTCCCCCCAAAATGAATTATGGATGTTTGTCTTTGTTTAGCATGTTGATTAAAAGTTGTTAAGGATAATGATCAAGTTAAACAAGGGAGTTTAAATTCAGGCTTTTTGTTTTGAAAAGAAGAAGAAAAGAAATGCTGTGGGTTAATGCTCTTGTTCACCATAAAGATTCGTCACTCATAATGGCATAATAAATGCTGATTGGCCAGTAACCAGGCAGGAAGTAAAGGTAGGGCAACCAGACTGGGAGAATTCGGGGAAGAGGAAAGGCAGAAAGTCAGTCACCAGCCAAACACGGAGGAAGCAGAGTGAGAATGCCTTACTGAGAAAAGGTACCTAGCCACCTGGCTAAAAATGGATAAGAATTATGGGTTAATTTAAGTTGTAAGAGATAGTTATTAATAAGCCTGAGCTAATGGGCCAAACATTTTATAATTAATATAAGTCTCTGTGTGTTTCTTTGGGACTAAAGGCATCACTGGGTGGTACAAAACTTCTGTCTACACTGTCTTTTTGGTGTTGCTTCTACCTCAGCCATGTTTAACATTTTCTAACATGGTATTCCTTAAGAGTCTATTCTGCCACATTGTTTTCATTATAAAACCACCCAGACTAGCCTACATCTAATGGAACTAGCTAGATTCCACTTATTGTAGGAGTAGCACCCACAGCTTTTACACATGCTTACGACTGTCACATTCATATTAGAAAGAACCTCAAGAACTGCTTTCATTTGATCCAGGTCTTGAATGTCAAATGCAATGTGAGATACCTGATACCCTATGTATGGTTCTATATCATCTGCAGGAAAAGTGCATGAGCAATAGAGGTCTGGGTAGGCCAGGAATGTAGGAAATGACATATGTGGAGGTAACAATGTGGTGTGACTGAAATGCCCCACTGTGGGCAAAAGGCAATTCTGCTGGGAACCTGACATCTTAGAGCAGTGGTTTCAACTTTGGCTATGCTGGAACCATCAAGGAACTCTTCAAACACTGATGTGTGATTTGCCTTCTGAGAGATTCAGATTTGGTTGCTCTGGAATGTGACCTAAGATTTAAGACTTCTGAAAACTTTCCAGATGTTTCTAACGTTGGTAAAGATTGAGAACTCTAGCACTGAAAGACGTTTAAGAGTGATCTTGTCAGAGGCAGGCGGATCTCTGTGAGTTCGAGACCAGCCTGGTCTACAGAGCTAGTTCCAGGACAGGCTCCAAAACCACAGAGAAACCCTGTCTCGAAAAACCAAAAAAAAAAAAAAAAAAAAGTGATCTTGTCAGAGGCAGTTTGACACACTCTCTAACAAAGCAGTTTACAGATCTGTCTTCATGTGCTTGTTTGTTTGCTTGCTTACTTTTTGTTTGAGACATGGCCTCAATATTGTAGCCCAGGATGGCCTCAGACGTACAGCCCTTCTGTCTAGCCTCCAATGGGACATGTGGCACTAGATCTGACTACTGTGTGCTTTGCAAGTTTCTTCAAATGTCTAGTTTTTTTTTCTTCTAGGTATGAGGCTCTATATTCCCCCATTTGTGTTGGCCTGTCAATTTGTTTAGCTATTTTAAGGTCTTAATTAGACAACCCTATTGTTGAGATGTCATAGGTACAGCTACCCTATCACATATAGAAGATATTGACCTATATTTGTCTTTGAAGTGTTAAATGATACTTTACATTTATTACATTGTGAAATTGGGAAGAATCCATTTTTATTACATGCCAATAATTTGAGGATACTGATATAGAGGTGAGTAGTACAATAAGGCTCATCCAGAATGGCCCTGCTTTGCTGGAGGTAACTAAAGAATAGGAATCAGTTTAGATAAGGATTTGAGTGGTGTTGCAGACTTCATATAATTCTAGTTGTTACATTCATCTAGTTCCTACATTCTTATTCTACTTGTTATTTGGCTGTTAGTGAGCAGTTTTCCATGAATTTTACATAACATTCTTACATGGAAATAGTAGGTTGAGCTTACTTTCTTACAAGTTGCAGCTTTACAACCTTATCACTTTTATTTGATTAGATGAAAGCTTTAGCTTTGTCCATGTTAAGGCTGTTCTGTTGCTCACGGATGGTTTCATGATATTCTGCTGACAAAACCCAAGATAACCACTTACTTTTTAGTTGCTAACACACCATTATCCACTTCACTTTTTATATTGACATTGTTGCCATTTGTTGCCATATTTTCATTTAATTTTTAGATTTTTAACTAACACATGAGAATTTTACGTAGTATTGAGTATGATATGACATTTCAACTCATGTATATAATGAAAATGGATTAGATCAGGTTAACTGGCATTTATTAAGTATTTAGCCTTTCTTTGCGTCAGCCTCATCAAATGAAATGAGTTTCCTTATGATAACAATAAAAACAATGAATATGACCAGAAAATAAAAGAATGGACAAAGATGGAGAGCCCCGGAGTTTATACAAGTTGGGATTATATCAGGAGAGCTTATACATCCCCACGTATGAAACTTTTTGTCAAGAAACTGCCCACGTCAAGGCAGACACATTTCTGGGTGTACACCTTTCAAGGTCATAGGGCACATGTGTGAATGCTTAGATGACAGACAAAGGTTCCACAGCATGCTCTATTTAGGATCATAAAAAATCACATGATCAGTTCTTAAGTTTCTTAAAAATCAGTTTTACTACAACAGAGGAATGGCACTTTAAAGACGTATACATGTGGCAGCTTACCTTGTGAGCCACAAGCCCTGCCTCGCTGTTAAGGTTGGGTATTTTCTACTAGTCATTATGAAATATATGGTTAGTTATTGTCAGCTAGTAGATGTCAGTTACTTCTACCATATTATTGTGCTATGAAACATTTGAATTCATTGCTCCTATCCAACTATGCTCCCCTGCTGATTAACTATCCTTTCCCTACCTACCACTTCTTCCCACCAGAACCAGCTCCTGGTGATGACTATTCTTTCTACTTCTATGAGATCAACTTCTTTTAGCTCCCACATATTAGTGAGAACATGTGCTATTTGTCTTCCTGTTCCTAACTAACATTTCATTTAACATACTGTACCCCAGTTCCATCTGTGTTACTAAAAGATACCCTGTTTTGCCAACTAGATTATAAACATATGATAAAGGACAGTTTCTTGGCTTTCTATCTGTCCTCAGTATCTACTTCAATTCCTTGTATATAGACACTACCCAACAAAAGCTTGTTGGTAGCAATAATTATGAAAATGACATAAGTATTATTGGATGATTATTATCTGAGCTATGTGTTGCATGAGTCTCACTTGGCAAGAACCCATTTCTTTATCCACAAGGAAGCTGTTCTACACCCCAGCTCATGAATAGCACAACTTGAGTCTATTAAATATTTTGCTCTACTTGTGAGAAGAGAGTTTAATGACTATTGCAATCATCATTATTAACTATCTAACAATATTTAAAATGTGTTTTTTTAAATCCTAAAGATGTTAGAAGTCATTAATATACATAACTCTGTATTAGTTCTGTGTTAATGAAAAGGAAATAGAATATAATTAGGTAAAGAATATTTTGCAAAAGTGCTTCTATGCTATTTGTGACTTTGGTAACAATATGGTTTACATATTGTAGGCGATAGAACAGGACACAGAAAAGATAATTATCTTACTCCGGGTTCTTTAGGCAACAATGGTAAGAGCTAGGAGTTTCCTCTAGGCATCGTAACCCTCGTGTCTGTGTCCCCAACCACAATATGTGCAGTTTTTAAGAATTATAATAAGTGATATTATTACTATCCTGAAGAAAACAACAAGGTAATCGGAGTAAAGATAACAGAGCAATGCAATATATTGCTATCCTATATTGTGAAATGACACGGTAGATGTAAGCCACGAAGATTTATTTTGAAGAGATTTGAGCATTAGATGCCTTTCAGTTGGTAATGTAGACCCCATGAGAACCGAAAAGACCCTTTAAGGAAATACTGCATGCCAGCTCAAGGTCAGCCACCGAGTCCGTTCCTTTCCCATCTTAAAATTATTTTCCATCAGCGTGAAAGCAGAAGCAGGCGCCCTGACTGAGGTGAACAGGGCCTTTCATCTTCCAGGCAAAGGGACCACTTGGGAAGGCTGGAATGAGGAGAGCTGCGGGGGTGCTGAACCATTTTAAAAACAGATGAAAGCAGGAGCTTAAGAGGGAATTTTTATGAGGACTGCGAAGTCAAGGGCGCACTCGGATGCACGCACTCAGGAAACGTGGGCTACAATTGATCAACGATTAAAATTCCTCAGACCTTTAAAATGCAAATGATTCGAAAAATGTCATATATTGGAAAAAATAAGCTTTCTCATTTTGAGAGCTACAGCGTGGTGATTTATTTTAGAGAATTTTAGAAGTTGCAGGAAAGTCACCAAAGCTCCACTGCCAATTATCAGATGAAAACATTGCCTCCTGGGGCTTGGGAGAGAAATCCATTGATTTCTCACCTCTGCCTTTCTATGCTTCAGAAATTGGCGGGGGCAACTGAACTTTTCCATTTTAACCTTTGTGTGGATAATGACACCAACTCTTTAGTTAAAATGGAAAGACAATGGCACAGGCTCCCGGTTTTGAATACAGCCAATTCCAGCTTCCCGCTCTGGTTTCTTGCAGATGGAAGTCAGGCGCATGCATTTGCAAAGACTCCATTTTCTCTTCCTCCTTTGGACTTAGCTTGCTGCAGTTTTTACTCACTAAAACACATTCTTTTCCTCTCACTGGGACCCTCTAATTACAAGGCTAAGCTCGAAGATTTCAACTTACCCTGGCACACAGCGTGGTGACTCAAGATTCAATTCTCCCCCTCAGGCTATCTAATTAATAAAACTCTAATTTTTGTCAGGATCCCTTCAGTAGGGGTTTTAAATAACTAGTTCTCGGAGAGCTCTATTTTGCCGTTGTCAAAAACCATTCTTTAATTCTGCTAAAAATAACCGAGACTACAGTAAATGAAATACACAGTTTCCTCCCCTTGTGAATATATGGTAAGATCCTTAAGCATTTGGCTGTTTTAAATATGTGTCAGGAGGAGAGAGACAAATTGGGAGGGGAAATTTTGGCACTGAAACCGAGGGCTCAATTGCCTAAGGAGGTGCCTTCTCCATCCCAAAGGGTTGGGAGAAAGAACTAGAGGTTTCTAAGCTGTCCTTTCTTCTGAGTCCTTTACTGTCTACATGGTTCCCATAAACAAATGATTTTTCACTAAAAAATGAATTCAGTATAAGATACATTTTTTTTCCAAAGAAAATAAGGAAGAGAATTGTTCTTTGATTTCATTTTCTTTAAGTTCTATCATGAATAACAATCAAGGATAGGAAACTAATCGATCCATAACAAAAAAAGAGAAATTATACATGGAGAACAAAAAATACAGCATTTAAAAAAATGATTCTCAAATATTTAAATCACTAAGAAACAATTCTCATCAGTTTGTGTCTCTGGTCTTCAGCAATGAAATTAGATCTTGATTTTTTTTTTAATTTAGGAAGAAAATACATTGATAAATTTAAAAATATTTATTGGAGTTTTTGTATGTTGCCACACAGTAAAATTTTATTCATTCTTTTTTATTTCAGGAGAGTTATTTGGGTTCAATATATCTTCTAAATGTTTTGGAAGTTGAGAAACAGTAGACAATAAAATATACAAAAATCTTTTCATAAAATGTACTATAATGACAGAATAATCTAATCGGTAAGCAAATTACACATTATACTAAGAAGTACCTGTGCTAAGAAGAAAAATAATAAAGAATAGGGGTACGATGGGGTTCTTGGGGAATTATAATTCTCAGAAAGGGTAACCAGGGAAGGATTGGCTGGCTGAGAAGCCGACTAAAACACAGTGAAAACTGACACTGGGGGCAACTGGCTCTGAACATAGAGCCATTATAAAAGCACCAAGGCGGAAAGATCTAAGACTGTTCAAGAGAATGAGAGTGATTGGTACAGAGCAAGCCAGAGTCTAGCCCTGCAGCCCAGGCTGCTCAGAAACCTCAACCTTCCCACCCTTGTCTCCTGCGTGCTGGGGTTATAAGTGTGACTTCCCATGCCTGGATCCTTACAGGCCTTCCATGTGCTCATGAGGGCTTTGAGGCAGAACAACTGAACTGACAGTTTTTGATAGGTGACTCCTGTTTCATTTTTAAGCATGAGGCAAGGGTAGTGAGAGATTAGAAGAAGCACAGCAGATTGGGACGATTACAGAATTCAGATGAGAGATGATGCAGTGGACCAGTAGGGTATAAAGGGCAGAAGGAAAGACATGGTGAAGACATACATTGCTTGTGGTGCTGTTGATGAGTAGAAGGGAAAAGAGAGGGAAAAGAAGAGGAGGAAAAGGAGAGAGGAAATGAATCATAGTAACTAGAAAGCTAGAAATGAGTTTAAGGCAAAGTATTAGTAGCAAATTTTAGGAAGTGTTAAGTTTGAAAAAGTTCCAGATGATATTTGAAGGGTTTTTTAATTAATTAATTCGTTTTTAGAGAGAGGTTTTCTCTGTGTAACAGTCCATCTCTGAGTCTCTGAACTAACTTTGGGGACCAGGCTGGCCTCAAACTCACAGAGATCAGCCTGCCTCTGCCTCCTGAGTGATGGGTTTAAAGGCGTGCACCACCACTGCCTGGCTTGAATAAAACTATTAAATCCGGATTTCAGGAAAGAACTTCAGCCTCTCTCTCTCTCTCTCTCTCTCTCTCTCTCTCTCTCTCT
>NC_022035.1:13529149-13531659 GCF_000317375.1 Microtus ochrogaster | reverse complement strand
AGAGAGAGAGAGAGAGAGAGAGAGAGAGAGAGAGAGAGAGAGAGAGAGAGATGTATATATGATTAATACATATGAGAGAGAGATTTTTGGAGTTTTCAAAATGTAGATTATCTATAAAGCCAGAAGAATGAAATAAATGTTTGAGGAAAGACACACAGATGCAAAAGAGAAGTCCAAATCCAAGTTCTGAGTACAGGATAACAACAAAACTTTGACTTCAGGGAGATAATGAGACTTCAGTAAAACCAACTGGTGATAGACAAAGAGGAAGGACCAAGCAAGTGCACAGTGTTAACCATGGTTCATTGTGCAAAAGCCAAGGCAGAATTAAACGTGGGCTCTTTTTGGAGAAAATGCCAGTGGAATGAGGGACTGGAGACATGCAATACAAGGACGAGCCAGGAGATTGAAATACAAGTGCTCCAAGGAGCAAGGGACAAAGAAAGAAGCAAGGGGGATAGGTAAAGTCGATAAGGTGAAGAAGTTTCAGCGAGTTGGCTAGAAAGCATGAGGATTGCTGTGAGCATCAGGAGATGGTCTGCCTTGATATCTCTGCCACTTACAGTCTTGGAAATTCTTGTTTTTGATGAAGACAGGATGATAAATTTAGAAGACAGCAGTTCAGCACCCTTAATCAATTAAGTATTCCCTGATTAGAAACATGTTTTCATTTCTGTCAAATGTAGTGACCCAGTTTTTTTCATTATGTCCAGATCCAACATTGTATTACATGTGAAGGATATATGAATTGACTGGACTCAGCTTGGTAGTACTTTTCCTGGTGTCTGCCATTCATTTATAGTCAGAGCTGGGTTAAAGTTGGAATTGTTTGAAGTCTTGACTGCCCTGAAAATTAAAATGGCTTCTATAGCCACACTTGTATGAAGTCTCTTAGATTTTTTTTGCTTAGAATCTTAAAGATCCAAGAGTAGTGAGTCGAGGTCTGCTGGTCCTCTTGGAGATTCTCTCTAGAGCCAGACATTATGTTACATGTCTGTAATCTCAATCTGAGCACTCAGGAAGCTGAGGCTGGGAGATTATGAGTTATAGGTCAGTTTGAGCTACATAGTGAGACACTGTCATTAAGGAAGCATTGTGAGGTGGGAGGAAGGAAGGAAGGAAGGAGAAAGGAAGGAAGGAAGGAAGGAGAGGGAGGGAGGGAAGGAAGGAAGGAAGGAAGAATGAAAAAGATGAAGACAGAGTAGATGTAGAACTTTTAAAGTGTCATTTTTACCATACTCAGAGCAAAAACAGCTCAACCCAGCCCAGATTCAAGGAAGCAGAGGGGTGGACTCCATGTCTCAATGTCAGTCGTGGGTATGGCATGCATGTTCAAGGAGGAAAAGCATTTATCACAACAATCTTCAGAAATAAGCTATATCATCAAGAGCGAAAAAAAAACCTTACGGAACTAGCAATCAATTAGGAGAACATGCCAGGTTAAAAATGAGGCAGAGATCATTTAGCAATGTAATTTTGCAATGAAAATATGCCTTGTAATAATATAGGTTAAAGTAACTGGAATGAATCAAAGGGACTACAGAGGAGAGAAACTTGAGGTAAATGGTATAATCAATTCAAAGAATTCTGCTACCAAATAACAAGGAAATCAGATAGTAGCAGAAGTGGAAAGAGGCAAAGGGTCTTTTTAAATCATAAGGGAAAAAACACTATATATGTGTGTGGTAGTCATTTAGTAAAGATGGAAACATTATGAATAAAAAATAATTCTATATAATTTCCTTAAGCCAACAAAGATGACAGAACAAATAGTACAAGTGGAGATGCTGGCCTCAGTTCAAGAACAGATCATGAACGCAGGTGGTGGTTGGGTAGATATGGGGAGAGGGAAAATGTGTGGGAGTGTTTGGGAATGAGGAGAGGCATGAAAGTCATCCAAAACTGTCAGAGAGTAAGTCATTTAGAGGAGAGAATGATGGCCATACAAATCTAGGCGCTGTCTGGGGTTCATAAATTGAAAGGGTAACTAATCAGCAACGTCTGTATTTTACTCTTGGCTGGCAGCATCACCGTGCTGGCATTGTATAGAAGGGGCGATCGATTTATGCAGACTAGTTTAGCCAAAGAACAAGGTCAAGTCAGAGTGAAGCACAAAAATCCCAGGTATATTCAAGAGTGTGATTAACAATTGATCATGGAGTTTCAAGTGTTAACTCAAAGTGTTAAAGCACGGTCCATCCCAAAAGGCTATTCTTCGCTGCTTGCCACTTTGAAGATTTTGCCAATGTTTGTCTCATTCTTCTGTTCACTGAATAAATTAAATTCTCCCAGGAGTGGAAGGCAACAGTGAATTACTGAGCTGTGGGAGGAGCCATGCAGGGACTCAACAGATGTTTTGTGTGAGACAGTTAAAAGAACTCATACCTCAAAAAAATACAAATGCTCAACTCTGATATTCCATATGAATCAGCTAAGAAATTATCATGTACCTATTGTATGCAGATATTTATAAGAGCTCCCGGGGGCTGGAGAGATGGCTCAGTGGTTAA
>NC_022035.1:13523715-13529049 GCF_000317375.1 Microtus ochrogaster | reverse complement strand
AGAATATTGTATACATAATAAATAAATAAATAAATATTAAAAAAAGAGCTCCTGAACCAGTTAAGGAACCATGAACCTGTTCTATGCAGTTATTTATTTAGGGGCTAGAGAGATAGATACATGTGATAAAATCTATGACCTAGTGTGACTATGATTCAGTTTGTCTTTCTGTTTTTTGAAAGAAAGAGTCTTGTTTATAACTAGGCTATGTAGCCCAGGCTGGCCTTGGTCTTATAGTGACCCTCCTGCTTCAGTCACCCAGCTTCTGGGACTACAGGTATGGGACACTCTGCCCAGCTATTATTAAATATTTTAAAGTCAAGTTTGGAATATATATGTACATAAATATATGTATCTAATAATTAATGAAAGTTAAAAATAAATCGACTCAGCTACAGCTGCCTCTGTAGCTAAAACCTTGCTACATCCTCTTCTGGCCCAGCCCTGCCATATGGTGGTATGTCAGTGCTAATGTTGAATAAGTTTGCTCCCCAGAAACATTGACTGGATAATGTAAGAAGTAACGATCTACTTTGTTTAATTAACACATCTAAAAACTGGCAGGTACAAAACTTTTTCTGCATGTAGTTACCACCACACATTGAGTCCCTTGACGGTCTGAAGAGAGAAATAATGTGGCCTGAAGGCGAACGCATCAGATAAAGGGGAACCAAAGGCCATCAGCTGAAGGAGGTTTCCCATCTTGCCTTTTTGTTCAAGTACAGTACAACATAGGTTTCTGTGCAGGAGAAAATGCTAGTCATATTTAGGTCATTTCTGTACTGAACCACAGCACAGCTGATGCATACGTTTCAAATAGGACCAATTTCTGCAGATGGATTTTATTTCATCAGCTAACAAATTTGTTAACAGGGCAGAAGCACTTGATTTAATTGGACCAAAATTAGGGTTCTTACCTGTAGAGTCCTGGTGTTTCCCTAAATATCTTTCACTTTTAGGCACAAAATAGCACCAGCTTAAAGACCTAAAATGGCTCTTGAACCTTGGGCCACACAGAAAGACACAAGTTCGTGATTAAATGCAGTGAAAGATAACGTAGCTGGAGGTCACAGAGAGGTCTTTTTCTATATATCCTACAGTAATAAGTATTAATGTCCAGCTAGATTGGGATTATACTCTTTTTGTAGACAAGAAGAATTATCAATGACAAAGGTATTTTGAGTTTACTATAGTGTTCTACTTTAATAAAATGCAGTGTAAATTTATGAAAAACTATGCATTGGAAAGAAATAATTTACAGTACAAAAATTTTTTCTATCGTATATAAATTTTGCACCAGAAATTTTATAACTAGTTAATTATAACTGTATTTTTAATTTTCCAACATATTTAAAAATAGATTTTTATATTTTTTGCATAACAGGAGCTTCGGGATGACATCAAATGTCACACTATTTGTGACTAAAGCTTTTATGAAAATTGGAGGTAGTGTGGGTCAGATTGCAGACTGCAAAGGTCATTCTATTAAAAGGCTACTGTGTGTCAGAACCGATCTAGTTAGATTCATAGCTCAGGCAAGCAGGTGGGCAGACAGGCAGGTGGATGGGTGGGTGGACAAGCTGGAAGACTGTTCCATCCATGTACAAGGGAGGGTTTTTCACACACGTGCCAGAGAATGACAAGACAGGCTGGTACCTAGGGAACGTCAGACAGTGCAGCTGGTAGACCCAATGTTAGACAGAGGCTGTTTGTTTT
The DNA here is from genome assembly GCF_000317375.1 of Microtus ochrogaster. NCBI lineage: Eukaryota > Metazoa > Chordata > Mammalia > Rodentia > Cricetidae > Microtus > Microtus ochrogaster. Next base: position 13,527,333 of record NC_022035.1, on the reverse strand, counting down.
GTGATGTCTCTGTGTAGGCAAATTGCCTCCTAATTGTGGGCAGTCTTGGCCCACAAGCTACCACCAGAGAGTCAGAAAAGCATTGGAAAATAACAAAAATCCTCCCCATGATTAAATCCACTAAAATTATTTCTAAAATATAACCTGGGGATCATGCAGGAGTGACCACTGATAGAGCTGTGAATGTCAGTGAAAACAGCTAACAAATGGAGAATTATTCCTTATCCTTAATGATTTCAGTCATGAGCTGGGGTTGGAACCTGCAATCATATGACAGGCATGGTTGACCACCCCAGCAAGCATAAAGCTTAATGAAGAGGCTGGTGGCATCCTTGTCATTAGAGAATACTCAAAGGGCATTGAGAGACCATCTTAGTTGAGATTACTGCTTAAATAGCAAATAAGGCAGAGATACTGGTAATCCTATCACTTTGGAAGTAAAGACAGGAAGATGGTGAGTTTGTGATCAGCCTAGGCTACATAGCAAAATATTGTTTCTTATTAACACCAACAAAAATAGTAATATAAATTTATACATATAAATTTTTATATGTGTATATATTATATATAAATAAAAATATATCTACTATTTTCAGTTTATGAGAAAATAATTGATTGAAGCAGAAACAATGAAAAATGTAGCAGGTGCTAAAAAGAGTGTTGACTTTCCATCAAAGTGTTAGAGAGGAGGTCTGTGTGGGTTGATGTGGGATTCCCCTCTGTATACTGTATAATAAAATAAAACATATTTTATTACCATTGGTTAATAAAAAAGATGCTTTGGCCATGGCAGGGCAGAATATTGGTAGTTGGGAAATCTAAACTGAATGCAAAGAGAAAGAAAGTGGAGTCATGGAGACTCCATGTAGCTGCCAAAGGAGAAGTGCACCAGAAACTCACTGGTAGGCCACAGCCTTGTGGCAATACACAGATTAATGGAAACGGGTTAATTTAAGATGTAGCTGGCTAGGAATATGCTTGAGTCACTGGCCAAACAGTGTTATAATTTAATTTATATAGTTTTCCTGTGATTATTTAGGTCTGGCCAAGAAACAAAAGCACAGTCTCCGTTTATAGTGGTTTCTTTCATTTCTGGCACTAGGTCCCATTACTATTGTTCTATACGGAGATTTATCTAGTATAGTAATAATTTTGGATTTTGAATGGGTAAGTTAGTTAGTTATATATTAAGCTAAATCAAAAGAATAAATAATGAGAGAGAGCATGCATCAAATATGGTGCTCAAAGTATGCAGCAGAAATTGGCTGGGGCAGTGTAATTGAAGAAGTCAACCTGAGTTTCCAATAGAGAGAACCTGGAGCACAGCAGAGTGTCCACTCATATGAGGCTTCCATGGAAAAGGACAAGTAACAGAAGAAAGATAACGTTCTCAAAATGGGAACTCACTACATCCAACATCAACCAACTGAAGAATGAGCCAGCTAGATCACTGTTGAATTTTCTCTGCTTCAGCTTCTCGCTGCTGACCTGGCTTCTCTTTCATACTGTAGGCACTTTTACCTCATGGAATAAGCAGTAGACACATCTCTTGGATCTCATACATATTACACGTTTTCAAGGACACAATGTTTTTGTTTTTTGGCAGTTTTGCTTTTCTCATCCATCTTGTCAGAGTTAGGGGAGGCAACTTGGTCCCCAGACAAAGGGCCTGAAGAACTCTGAGATGAGCATGTATGGTTCTAACGTCACCCTGGGAAAGGAGGGAGGAAATGTAAGAGCTCTGCTTACCTGTAAGAGCCAGTTTGCTGGGGAGCACAAACACATGACAGCTTACCAGAATAACGCACATTGCACACTGTGAGGATTTCACAGAGAACTCAACCCAAACACAAGCATAATAGAAACAGAGTCCTCTAGAGCAGATGTGACTTCTAGTGACTATTGACATCAACGATTGCCTGCATGCTGAAATTCTTTTAAGTGAAGGAACACACACAGAAACACACACACACACCCTTTAGTAAAAAGAGGTTTTAAGTTTAATTCACTTCAAAATTTAAAAAATATTATTTTAGTCAAAAGTATGATGGTAAATATTATAACTTGCTCTTGAAAAAACTTAGCATTGAAATGACATGAGACTGTACTGTCTAATGTTAAAATAGCTACACACATGAATTCTCACCAATATGCCTGCCTTAGAAGGCCTGGACAAGAAGACACTGAAAGATATGTTAACATGGAAAGAAAAAAATCCTATAGGACCCTAACTTCAGTCAAAGAACTATAGGCAACTATGGAATGCTGAGAACAAAATAAAATAGTCTTCCCCATGGAATAGTCCCCCAATTGGTTATCCAATACAGAGTGATTAGCTCTGTAAACATATATACAAGTATTATTACATACTGAGAAAATTATATTTATATATTTAGGAATATATATGACCACAATTACAGAAAAAAGAAGCCAGAAGCTCAGTTTGAGAGAAACCAAGGAGGTACCTGGGAGGGATTGGAAGGAGGAAAGGAAAAAATATAATGTAATTATATTTTAATTTTTTAAAAAGAATATCTTTAATCTATATGTGTATTTACTTAGAGAATCAGAAAAATAATAGCACTTTTTATTGAGTCTTTCTAGTGCAGACTGGCCTGGCGCTCACTATGCAGCTCTTGCTCTTCTTGAACTCATGATCTTTCAGCCTCAGCCACCAAAATACTGACATTGCAGGCATAGGGCATCATAACCAGTAAAAAAAATATTTTAAAAATGCAATATACGGAGACACAGGCAGCAGCAGATGCAGGTGGCAGCAGACACAGGCTGTAGGCGGTAGGGACCGGAGGGGACCAGCGCAGCAGCAGATGCAAGCAGCGGGGACCTGGGTGCACAGACACAAGTGGCGGGGACCAGCATGCAAAACTGAGAGCAGATCGAGCCACTACAATTAAATCAAAGAGGTAGGCATTTTGTTGGTGAGGTCCCTGGCAAACAGGGAGACTGGTCCTATTCCTGAAGACCCTTCTGAGGGGTGACAGGGATCTTGGCCCACGGCAGGAGCCAGGAAACAGAGCGAGGGCATTTTGTAAGCGGAGCCCCTGGCCAGCAGGGAAACCTGATCTGGTTTTAAAAGACCCATTTGATAGCATCGATAGGAGGAGATGGGCAGGCGCCAAGGCAAGAATTCACCCAATAATCTGAAAACAACCTGAAAACACCAGAACCCAACGATCTTACAACAGAAGGATTTGAACACCCTAACACAGAAGAAGTGGAAAAAACTGACTTTATGAATGCAAAGGAGTCCGTTAAACAACATGTAAAAAAATGCCCTTATAGAAATGGATGAGAAGTATAACAAAAAGTTTGAAGAAATGAGTAAATACGTACGTGATACCCTGGGAAGCCAAGAAAAAAACGATCAAACAGTTAATGAAAACAGTTCAAGAATTGAAAACTGAAATGGAAGCAGGGAAGAAAACACAAACTGAGGACCAGCTGGATATGGAGAATCTAGGTCAGTGAGCAGAGTCTACAGAAACAAGCATAACCAATAGAATACAAGAGATAGAAGAAAGAATCTCAGATTCTGGGGACACCATAGAGAAAATAAACGTACAGATCAAAGAAAACAGCAAAGCCAACAAATTCTCA
>NC_022035.1:13505206-13517865 GCF_000317375.1 Microtus ochrogaster | reverse complement strand
CATGTACTGGCTTTGTGGGAGCCTAGGCAGTTTGGATGCTCACCTTACTAGACCTGGATGGAGGTGGGTGGTCCTTGGACTTCCCACAGGGCAGGTAACCCTGATTGGGTTATTATTACAAATAATAGCAGTATTATTTGTAATAGCCAGAACCTGGAAACAACCTGATTGCTCTTTGGGCTGACGAAGGAGGGGGACTTGATTGGGGGAGGGGGAGGTAAATGGGAGGCGGTGGCGGGGAAGAGACAGAAATCTTTAATAAATAAATAAATTAAAAAAATACAATATAGGAGGATAAATGCCTGAAATTTGTAGTAGCAGTAAGAATTCACAAAGCATAAAAAAGAATGATAAAAATGTTCTAGTGACAGAAAAAGAGCTTAATAGAGGGCTAGAGAGATGGCTCAATGGTTAAGAACAGGGATTGCTCTTCTAAAAGATCCAGGTTCAATCCCCAGCACCCATATGGCAGTTCACAACTGTCTGTAACTCCTGTTCCAGTGGGTCTGACACTCTCACACATGCAGGCAAAACACCAATGCAAATTAAATAAAAATAAATACTTATTTAAAGAGAGCTTAATATATTTTAATTTTCAAATATACAAGTTATTGAATGATAGTATCTGATTTCTCATGAAATAGTAAGCAGAATATAATGCTTTCATTTTATGTGTACAAAATGGCAAAAGTTAAATGCTTTGCAACTTTTATACTCTGATGATTTTATTTCCCCCAAACAAAAACATTTGAGGAGATAATGATGTTTTTCATACTTTTCAGAAAAGAACAAAAATAAAGCCAAATGTTTTAATCCATTTTGGTAAAAGTTTAGAGCTACCTGAGCTCTTGACTAATGTAAAAACGGGAAATTAATTCCATTTGTAAGTAGGCATGTTAGATGGAATATCCTATTGATTTTTAAAGTTGAAGATGTATCAAGTTGTAAGTAGTTTATAATAAGGGCCATTCCTATCCACTTGTTTCTCTAGAGCAAGCTTTGTAAAAAGGATGTGGCCTGTAAGAAACAGGTAAAACTATGGTTACAAGGTTTGATATAGTCCTTAATCAGTCAGGGTCAGGAGACCTAAGTAAGGCAATACCTCTTATCCTGACCTAAAATGAGTATTGCCCAGCAATATTTATGGATGGGCAATGAGCAGGTAGCTATAGAGAGGGAGTACCCCAGAATCAGAAAAAATGTACATTCTTTAGAGTTATGCCCAAATTGAGAATATGCAGAGGTACCTATTCTGTGCTTTCACAGCTGGGGGCCGGGCTTTATCTGTTCTGGTTAGAGTATTACCTTCCTTTGTTTCCATCAAATAATGTGTTTGCTGTCTGTTGCCCAGTATTTTGCAGCTAACATGATCCTGTTCTCCCTTGCTCCTGGAGTATTTCCATTCATACTGATTTTCTCGTATAAAGACATTTTAATGATTATATACATATATATGATTATATATATCTATTGAAGTAGGATATGGAAAGAGAAGGAATACAAGATAAAAATTTAAACTGAATATGTCAAAGAATGCTAAATATAGTAGAAGGAAGTCTGCAGGGCAACATATGGACATCACAGAAAATAAATCTTTAATTATAGTAGGAAAAAAATTAAATAAGATAGGCAAACAAAATATCTCCTAATGAATATAAGGGGGAATAAAAGTAATAGGAAAAGTTGAAGGGGAGAATCAGTAAAGTGAGCCATGTCATTCTCTCAGGAGGAGCAATAGAGACAAAGGAAATATCTAGCCAAAACTCTTGGTGGAAGCATGCCTGACAAAAATCAGCAAAAGCAGTGCAATCAAGGAAAAAAATAGGAATGGAGGCTGGGGAGTTAATGCTAGACCATGCCACAAAAGGCATTGGAAGTGAGTGAAGGAAGCCAGATTTTACTCTGGGAATTCTGGTTAAGCAATTGTTGAGTTTGTACCAGAGTTGCGACGCAATATGACTGGATCATATCAGATTTAGGAGGAGCAAAAGTAGGATCCAAAGATCAGCTAAAGGAGAAAAACAGTAAGATTTAATGACAATTTTGACTATGGAAGTGATAATTGAAGGTGTTAAGTACTTTGAGTAAGATAAGATTTTAAAGTCTAATATAGTTTACTCTATTAGAAATAATTCATCAACAATTTAAAAGCTCTCTGAGAATAAGAATATCAGTAAAACTTAGAAATCTGTCATGTCACATTAGTCTCTTATATCCCCAGTGCAATGTAAGAAGGCAAGAGATAATGACATGAGTATCACAGCGGACACCAAATCCTAGAAATATGTTGTTGACTCTTTGTATGTGACATGCAGGATTCTTACCAATGTCTGGGTCCAGAAAACAGTCAGAGGCCTCCAGGACTTTGGCAACACACAGCACAGGGCCATAGAAATTTAGCACAGCCACAGAGGAAGGCAGGTGGAAAGCACTTGACACTGCCTACTGCAATTAGCTCAGCAGGAAGGATGCACAGTCATGTGGTAACAGGGAAATTTGAGGTAGCATCCATATGTGTCCCCTTAAAGATGACATTTTCTCAGCAGGTGGGACAGCACAGAAAGTCAAGACACACAGAGGTGAATAGCAAAACAGTATATTCCCTTTCCACTGACAACGTACCCAGAGCTCTCAACTTCATTCCAGAAGGTCTTTTGTTCTCCCTTTTGAACATGCATCTGCTATCTGACAGCTTGAGGATTTGAGCATTTAGCTCTTTTTGCTGCCAGGAACCAACCGTTTCTGCTAGACTCAAGACAAGTGATTGCCAAACTTGCCAATTAGTCTTCTCTTCTTTCCAAAGAGACACAACCACATTTTTACATGAAAGGGAACATTCCAATTATACAAATCCATGGAAATACAATGACAGTAGGGAAGCTAGGCAGTTGGGAAGAGGCAATCATTTGGGAAAAGGAGAGTTGATCATAAAAGTTGTGAGTCAGATGGAGTATGCCAAGAACCTAACCCACATCCCTGTGCATACATTTTTTATTAGACAATAAAACTTGTTGAGAGAAGACAAAGGGAGACTTGATAACTACTATGATAGATAGTTGTAGACCAGACTGACCACAAATCTGTGCCCTTAAAGATTATTTACAAAGTTTTCTCCTTTCTGCTTCTCTCATGTCTTTTTAAATTTTAACTTTCCAATTTCCACATACATAATCATATTGGACTACAATATTCTATTAAGTTAAATCATCAAGCCACAAATTTCACTCTCAGTAGGCCAAAGCAAAGTGACATTAAAATGTCTCAGGATATTATACTATTTGATAACAGCACAAATATATAAGCCCTCCTCAGAGAAGTCTTCTCAGCCATGAGGTGTTAGGGTATGGTTTGGTCAATTGATTAATGTCAGTGGACTCCTTTTTTTTTCCCTGAAATAGTACTTCTGACCACAATGACAAAATTGTGATAGTAAGATGGTAATCTGAAGAACTATTGGTACAAAAGATCCCAAAGGACACTGGGATCTACTAGACACTTGTAGACATTGCTAAATCAAGGAACCATATCAAATTGATCATCCTTTCAGAATATGGGCAGAAGCCTCAATAATTCTTCTAATTCCTTTTCCTGCCTCCACTGATCTCAAAAGTTAGGACTGCTCAATGAGAAATCTAAAGGCTCTTGAGTAGGTCTTAAAAGTTATAAGCAATTAATTATCCTTTTATTAAGATTAAAGATTTCACATTTCTTAAAATGTGATATCAGGCTGAATTTCCTGAAATAGTATGGAAATGATATTTTCAAAGCAGGGAAGATTAAGAAATAGTGAAATAAAGATAGATAATGAAAAAAATGATTTTGTTCAAATTTGGCCAATGTATTTGTATTTTCAAGTTCAAATTATTTTTAAAAATGACTTTAAAATATGAAGCCTGGCAAGTATGGTGATGTACCTCTGTAATGCCATCACTCAGGATGCTGAAGCAGAGGAATGATGAGTACCACTGTTCAACTCAAGCCTGAGGTACATAGTGAGTTCATGGCTAACTGAACTACACAATGAGTCTATCTCTCTGTTGATCCTGGATTGTGTCAGTTTGACCACACAAATCACCACGATCATCTGGAAATTTAAGAACAAAAAGAAAAGCCAACAGATGACTGCAAAATAAGCGGTTCAAGTCAGCAAGGCAACCATTTCAGCAGAAGAGACTAGTAAGTTGATCCCTGTCTGGGAGTATGCCCCCAAATGATCTTGCTCTTTCTAATTCTTCTCATACTTTTGTTTTTTCATCTCATCAGGCTGAGGTTACCTTAAAAAACTAATACAATTATTGGGATCTGTGTGACGGTTCAGTCCAAATACATCAGTGTATACCTAATACCAATGATCAAGCCAGATGTTTTATCTGTAAACAAACTCATCTGCCTTAAGAATGATAGCATTTAATAACAAGAAGATGTTTAGAGACATGGTAGCATGACCATCAGCATGTGGAAGGAAATACATCCAGGACAGTGCTCCTGGTTAGTGCCATGCCTGCACACACACACACACACACACACACACACACACACACACACACACACAAATCCACTCTTCCTATAGCCACGATAGCTTTTGGTAGAAAAAAGGTTTCCTAAGTTTTGTTCCTGTAAATTAACTTATGGAAATAAAATTTGCTGTTCTTCTAAAAGCAAAACCCTTACTGTTCCTGTTACATCATCACTAACCGTTTAGCTCCCATAGGATCTTGCCCATTGAAACCACATCTGCCCAAGGTTCACTCCTTTGTGGTTTTTCATGTCCATGTATGCATGCCTGGTCTTCTTTTAAAATATGTCAAAATATTTTCCATATACTTATATGACAGTTCATTCTACTGTGAACCTATCAACTGAAATGCTGATAATGTCATAGCAATTGCTAATGTTAACATGGATTTCAAATTGTTCCTATTTCATAGCCTAACATTGAAAAGCTCTCATAATTTTCCAATTGTGTTTTATTCTAATCAACTTATATTTAATAAGACATATGAAATACATATGTTATATGTAACACACACACATACACACACATATATATAGTATTGACCTACCCCAGCATCCTAATGCCAGCTATTTGTCAACTTGCCTCTTGCCTTCAGAGTTACTCGCAAACTCCAATTCTTCAGTATATTGTTCCATATGGAACCTATGCATCTCAAAATCCATGAAAACTAGTATCATACAAGGTTTCTTCATTTGGAGAGCAAGTGAAAAGAGCAGGCTATTCTCCTCTACTCAACACAGAAAGTGTCTTGCAAGGCAGCTGAATCCATGTGGCTCCCACTCTGGGTAGGCAGCTGCTCCCTCCAAGGCTCTGCTTCCCAAATACAGTCCAAACACTCTCACGCCGCTCACAGTTTTTCCTTACGTGACTTCACTCATACGATGTGTGTGATTTCTTTCTGTCCTATTTCTGAATTTCCTGCTCAGTCTATTTTCCCTTTAGGCTTTCCAACATTATCATTATATTATAAAATTATTCTCCATACTAAATTCGTTGGCTGTGTTATCCAACATAGGCCTGTTTCCTTGTTACCACGAAGTCGAAATTAGGAAGCTAGTTTCTGTCTAAAAAGAAAAAGGTGAATGCAAACATAAGCCAATAAAATGAATCCAGATGATACTGTGACATACTTGTAGAAAAAAAGCTTAGCATAATCCTCATCAGAGAGGCTGCATCCAGCAATGATGGGAGCAGATATAGAGACCCAAAGCCGTACATTAGGTGAAACTTAGGGAATCCCAGGGCAGAAGGAAAGGAAGGATTGGAGAAGTCACAGACATCAAGGACACCACAAGGACACTGCCCACAGAATAAACTAGCGAGGGCTCATAGAGACTGGACCAACAATCAGGGAGCCTGCATGAATCTGACCTATGTCCTCTGCATGTACATTATGGGTGTGAAACTTAGGGTTTTTGCGGGACTCTTAACAGTGGGAACCATGCCCAAGGCCTGTCTGACTATTTTTATCTGCTTTTGTAACCCCTTTCCTGTACTGGATTGTCTTGGCTAGCCTTGATATGAGGGTTTATGCCTGGCTTTATTGTAACTTGTTATACCATGTTCAATTCTTATCTCTGGGATGATTGTTCTTTTCTAAAGGAAATAAGTGGATCTGGGTCCAAGGGGAGGTGATGTGGAGAGGGAATTGGAGGAGAGAAGGGAGGCAGACTGTGATTGAGTTGTAAAATATGAGAGGAGAATAAGTGAATACTTTTATAATGAATAAAAGCAAATGTAAGTGTAGCATCTGGCCTTGGTGATGACTAGAAGTTTATAAATGAACTTTTAATCCCATTTAGTCAAAAGCACTAATCAAAGGGTTCAATATGGATGGTAGTTTTTGATAATCCATTCATAAAGAGGACTACAGTGTCAGGCCATTTCAAATAAATTAAGTACAGCCTACATGCTAATTTGAATGTCATCCATTTGGTAAGAGGTGCACAAAGATGCGAAGGAATGGCTTTTAACCTGACTTTTAATGTTATCACTAATGAACCCCTTAAGAAAATCATGTGCATTTAAGATGTAAGCCTAAAGTATCAGTGTGTGTGTGTGTGTGTGTGTGTGTGTGTGTGTGTGTGTGTGTGTGTGTAGGTTGCCATGCCATGACCATGGAGATCAGATTAGTTGTGGGAGTTTGTTCTTTTCTTCTATCATATGGGTTTCGAAGATTGAACTCAGCTCTGATACCTGCTAAGCCATCTCAACAGCCCGCATGCTAGTGCTTTCTGGAACTTTACAAGTGATTCCCGTGTGCAGCCAGAGTGTGAATCTGTTAGACACTGCTGCTCCTTCTGCTGACCCAGTGACAGTGGATGGTGTGTACAAGTCAGTGTTAACTGATTAAAGGAGCTAAATTTTTGTTCATTGTAAAGCCAGCATTGTCAGTAGGACCAGTTCTTAGCTTAGGAGATACTGAGAGTGTTGGATAGAATTTGAAGCAGCTGATGCTAATAGCTGTGATGGCCTGCCACAAACATCAAGCCTTGATTCCTGACCTTTACAGCTTCCAGGCATGGCAAGCATTCCTAGAGAGAAGGTACACCGGAGAGAGGAACCGTTGAGGTAGAATTCAGTTTCAAAGACTTCAGGACTATCTTTTTTTTTTTTCTTTTTTATTAAAAGTACTAATATTGATTGCTCTGTTTTTAAATGTAAACATGTTACATTTTAAAATTTCATTATTGCATATAATTATGCTACATTCAATTTTTCAGGATATCCTATATATCCTCTTACCCTTATATTTTAACCCTAAGTTTTATTGTTACCATCTTCCCAAAACCCTGAAAAGAAAACTCAACTGTTACCTCAGAGTTTCCTCTAACTTTGGCTTCATGCGTGGTTATCATGTCCCATGCAGTTGATCAAGTCCCATGGCCCCAAATTCCTAAATAATATTAAATAGTACCCTTCTCTTTGTTTCTTCACCTCGTGACGTATCCAAGGTCAATGTTTCTCAATAGTGGATACATTCTACAATAATTTGTAGGTAATTGAAAAGACCAGTTTCACCAGCAGTGCTGAGTGTGGGACCCAGACATTCCAGAGTCTCAGCATTTCCCTTGGTAATTCCTACACTGGATGGCCAACTATGAGAACCACTGGCCTAGGCACAGGTTTTCCTCATTGTCATCACTGAACTATCTACGGTTCCCTAATCCTCTAGACCACTCCATTTATCCACTACATTACTGCAAGAGAGATTCTTCCAAAAATGCAAATCTGACTATTGCACATGATAGCTTGAAATTCTCAGAGTCTCCAACACCTAAATATGAGATATAGAAAAGAAATGCATCTATTAACACAAATCAGAGCTGACTTCAAACCATGCCTCTATCCGGGGTGTGTAATTGAAGGAAGCCACATGTAGCTGAGCTTCGACTTCCTCTGTTACAAATGTGGCACAGCTCCAGACACACAGTGTCGAGGGATTAGAAATGATCCCTTTAATAGTCCATCGACCCCTATCTGCTGTCTATTTTTCCCACTCACTTCTGGTTCTCTTCTTTGTCCACTAAAACACAGCTTCACAGAACTGTGTGGACACATTCACACCCACCATCAGGCATTTGTGACTTCATTCCTATATCAGGGTACATCCTTGCAGTTCCCATTTCCCTAGGAGTTCTACTTAACATTAGGGCTGGATCTAAGCATTGCTCTTGCAAAGGTATTTCTAGCCATTTCTACGCTCAGAAATACCCATTGTATTGCGCAACTCCATATATAACATAAAGTAATTATTTTCTTCTTATTAGATTGTGAACTGTCTTAATACATGTGTTCCTATATCATTATATTTACAGTAAGAAGAATGGAGCTTAGTACTTGTTTTGAAAACTACAATATTTGTTGCATGACTGCATAGCTGAGAATCACCAGTGAATTAAAGACAGTAGAAGGTAATCTGAAGAATGACAAGATCTCACACCCTTTCCCCTCTTAGAGAAACACAGGTAATAGAGGTTTTGGTGTTCTGTGAGGAGATTGGCTTATTAAAACTGAAGTTGATTTCTCTTGTGTTACAAATTGTGATATGTTGGAGTCAAAATCCCTGAAAGCAATTAAGAGATTTTATTTTAGCTCGACTGTGAGCTAGCTATAGGATGGTGGGTAAATTACTTAACCGCTGTGAAACTAAGTGCCATCTTATGTGAGATGGGAAAACAGTAGGACTCAGTTTGTGGTGCTGCTATGGGGAATGAATGGCAGGCATAGTATTCATAAGGTATTTAATATAGTAAGTCCTCCTTTCGTACATGTTGCTGAAATTATCATTATCATAAAGAAAAATACATCAGCTTCTGTTCCTATTTCTTGTTGTTGTTTCACATGACAAAACTTGTTTGATTCTCTTAACTAGGTGACGTAATCAGATTAGCTCATGCGAATGCAAAGCTATCACATATGTATTTAATGTGCAATGTGGAATTTCTATGCCAAGGGTCTCAAATTGCTTAATTTAGATGTCTCAACTAAAACGACCTGTGTTTGTACAAATATGGCTAAAAATATCACTTGTGGGTAGTTGGAGCACTTCATTTCCAGCTGATGCTTGGTTCTATTCTTTGCCTCTACAGAGACATCCTGTCCCATCTCAGTAGTTACCATGGTAATTGTGTATTTTTGTCAAGAGGTAAAGTAGCAGTCTCTTCAATTGTTACTACTAATATTCCTGGATTATCCTAATGAGGAAAAACATGGCGCTCTATATCTCTTTGGTGCAGATAATATTTGATATACCATGTAATTTAATTTTAAAATTTTACTCATTCATCGCAAATTTCACCAACCGTAAACACTATTCACATTCTTGGCTTTTTAAAAAAGGAAATTAGCAACTTCTGTTTAGTCCCTGTTGAGACAAAGTAGCCAACTTTCTGAGCTGTAGATCAGGTGAGTCTAAGTCAGGTATGTAGTTAGCATTCATATCTCCAGCTATTACTTGATAAGCAATAGTCCCTAAGCCTGAGCAGTGTCAAAAGCACTTACAGAACTTAAACCACGCGAAACCTCTAAGCCTAGGTAAGCCAACATTTATAGACGGAAAATTCAGAATCTATGTCTTTTTCTCTTTTTAAACGTTTGCTTTATTTTTAATCATGGGTATTACAGAATAGCAAACACAGGATGCAGGTGCCCACAGAGGCCAGATTGAGGCTTTGGGCTGGATGACGACACTTTAATTCTAATCCTTAGACTCCCCTGAGTAAAAGAAAAAGTTGGAGGAAATAGAAGCTTTTCCTAACATAGAAGATGTTTCTTCTTCCTTATCGAAGGGAGCTTTTGGAACATGCCACTGCTTACACTTGTCACATTTTTATCTCTTTTCATGTTTCTCCACTTTTCTTTTTTATGGAATGAGAACTCTTATCCTTTCTGTTCTGTGAACTTGAATATTGCAAACAAATCTTTCAACTTGTATCAATAATGTCTCCAAATAATAATATCTTTCCTCATAATAATAAAAAAAAATATAAAGTTAGACAGTGAGGATATCCGGGAGGCTGTTCAAGCTCATTTTATGGATGAGTCTTGGGACTAGAAAGAGCACAAAGGACTATCCAAATCATGCATTTAACTTATCAAGAGAGTCATGTCTGAACGATAAATCCATCTTTCTATATGATCACCAGTGTTTATCAGAACACACCACATGTTTGTCTACACTGGTGCATGTGCATGCGTGTTTTGTGTAGCTGTTACACAAAGATGAGAAACGAGGAACGCGTTTATGTTATAATGTATGAAGTTGGTTCCAATTATTAATTTGAAATTATTCTACTATTAATTTGAAGTTAATTTTAATTTAGGCAACATTTTCATCAGAGGTTTTAAGCTCAAATGCTACTCTGGATAAAAATGTGGCTTTTATATAAAACCTTCCCAAATTTTAATGCTTTCCAGAAAATAAAAATGCTTAACAGTTGTGGGATATGTGTGCACTGTGTGAAGATACAGTGCTGTGGTTGCTTTAATAAAGAGCAGAACAGACAATATCTAGGTAGAAGGTATAGGCGGGACTTCTGGGCAGAGAAAGAGGAAGTAGTAGGAGGAATCTAGGTGCCAGGGTTGCCAGCCAATGCAGAGAAAGCAGGACGGGAAGTATGGAGAAATGAGGTATCCAGCCATGGGATGGAATGTAGATTTAAAAATATGTGTTAATTTAAGTTATAAGAACTAGTTAAGAACAAACCTAAGCTAAGGCCAAGCTTTTATAATTAAGAGCAAGTCTCCGTGACTTTGTGAGCTGGTGGTACAAAGAAAATCCATCTATATTTAACATTATGTTGGATGTAACATCTTGGCTACTGACTGAAGTACTGTTGTCTACACACTACTAAACATAATCATTACAATCTTTAAGTTTTATAGTAAATTAATATATTTCATCAGGTGCTCACACTCTGACTGTGGAAGTCACCCCTGGTTTGCTCGCCATATGTTGCGTTAACTCAGCTTGAATTTTATGATTAAACTTGCTGACATGCACAGCAGGGGTCTAGAAACAACATTCCTTGGTCTTTTGCTACAGTGCTGCTACAAACAGTTGTCCTGCTTTATGATGTTTAATTCAATGAAGAGTATATCTTCTAAGTACACAAAATTACTAAAGGATACCTACAAGGCTTCCTTACTTCCAAGGATCTTCATTTCCACATAAACTTTGTAATGACTGCAAATACTAAAAATGTTTGATATGAGATGATGCATCAACTCGAAATTTGAAAGACCAATCACTGGGCCGTATTTCTGGACTTCTCCTTGCCCTTTGACCACATATGACTCAGTTTTTAAGATAGAATTGAGTAAAAGGTGCAAGTCATGTCCCCATGAAGTAATCCAGAAAAAAAAAATTATGTCCTACGATGGGAAACTGTTTGAAGAACAGGAGAAGCAAGAGGAAGGAGTTCAGAGAGGGAGGAGGTAAAGGGGAGGGACCATGTAATGCCTACAGCATCTGATAGCAAGGGTTCATAATTATACTAAAGCCCTGGTTATTTGACTGCCTAATTCCCGATTTCTTTCCTGTCTCTATTTTGCCTATGTCCTTCTTCATCCTGTCTCCCATGTATTCTCCAGACTGTTCAAGGGATGAAAAGTTTCTCTAAAAGCACCTTTGTAATCCCCTCCTCTACTCTGGAAAGCCTTTAACAAGTATTTCCAGCTGAATAAAGAGGACTTATTTTCATAGTGGGAATGAGGAGATTTCCCAAGAACACTATGACCATGATGTCCCAATGCCTAGAGGAACGAAGAAATGATGGTATTTCTGGCCTCTTGTCTTAGACTTGATGAAGACAACTAACAGGAGCCTAAGTGTCCTCTACCCCTGCCCAACAACTGACATCTCCTCCTGTGGGTTTGATTCTACTTTGTCGCTATTGTCAGGAAAATGCAGCCACAAAACACAGGCACCAATGCAGAAAGCTCACCCTGACTGTGGCAGTTTTCCACAGTTCCTAAAGGCTTTGCCAATAAGGGCAAAAGATGAAACAGAAAGGCAAGCCAGATCCAACTGCATGTTTCTGGAGAGGGTGGGGAGGAAGTAATCTGATAACGAAAGGAAATTGCCCAGATTTTTGTAATGAGCAGGAGTAGAGTGGTGTTGGCCCAGCGAATAACCATAGTTCTTGATGTATCTGAAAACTCTTTGCATGGATCTGATAGGACAGTTTATCAAAATTACTCCTCAGAGCTTCAAACAGACACGGTGTGACCAGTGAGGTACGGTTTCAAAAGGTCTTTGATGGTCCATGCCAAGTTCCTGTGCAGCAAGTTTTAGAAAGGATGTTTTCCGTGGAACACTTGAACAGAGTGGCACATTGAAAAGAAATTAATCTTAAAATCTATCAACTGCAGCGTTGGGGTGAGTTTCTGGCCCCGCGGCGCCAGCCTGCGATGGGGAGCTCAGAGTTTCCTTGGCCCCCTAGCCTTCTTGGGCTCTCTGCAGGGCAAGAATTCACCCAACAAGCTGAAAAGCAATATGAAGCCACCAGAAACCAGCGACCTCACAACGGGAGGACATGAACACCTTAATCAAGAAGAAGAAGAAGAAAAGATGGACTTCATGAAAGTGATTGACGCCCTTAAACAGCATGTAAGAAATGCCCTTACAGAAATGGATGAG
>NC_022035.1:13460490-13499355 GCF_000317375.1 Microtus ochrogaster | reverse complement strand
GGAAACTTGTTTTTTTTCCTTTCCTCAATAAAAAAAAAGAATTAAAAAAATAAAATAAAATCTATCAACTGGTGAAAATGTTCACAAGATTTTAAAGGGCAGTTTTGATCCTTTTAAAGATGTACAAAAGGGACCAGTGAGGTGCATCTCAGTTGTCAAGGTGCCTGCCACCAAATCTGACCACGTGAGTTAGATTCTTAGAATCCAAACAAATGGTGGAAAGAAATAACCAGCTACTTACTGCCATGAGTTGCCTTCTGACCTCCAAATTCAAGCTGAGCCACAATTGTGGCAGTCCACAATAAATGAATGAGTGAATGAATTAATGAATGAATGAATAAAATTAAACATATTCAATAAAATTGACACATCTTAATACTACAGTACCTCAAGCCATGTGATCAAACAGAACATATTAACATATATTGGGCATGCTACTACCATGATGGCAAAATTTTAACATCATTAAAAGGACTGTTTTTCTCCCCACTGATGTAAATCTTTCTTCCTATGATCTGTATGATTTTCATTATTTTAGCATTTACTTCTTTCATAACTTCAGAAGAACTTAGCCTTCCTGGCATGGAATTCTCACAGAATTTGAGTTCATTTAAGTTAATAAGCTTTCCATCCTTTCTCTCTTTCAACACACAATAGCATTTGCCATCTGTCCCATCCTCCCATGCTTACTCCAGACATCCTGTTCCTTTCTCATCACTTAGTGACAGTAATAATGACCAAAACTAGAAGAATACCTAAATAAGAAGGCTATAACTAATATAAGAAAACTATATACATATACATGTACATATATATGTACAATATATACAAGCAATAAATACATCAACAATGTCTATTCCATTTATACTTGACAAATTCAGAGAAAATACTTCATCTGTCCTATCTTGGTGAGTTCAAAGTCTTGCACCTAATTTACTGTCTATCATAACTTACTTTGGTAAATTATAGCTTTCTAATCTTTAATTCCCTCAGAGACCCAAGAAGGAAATAATAATAACTAAATAAACAGGAAGTGCAAGCATGCAACTTTCAAAAAAATGTGAGTAATGATAGAAAGAGATGGCTGCCTGGACATTCACCCATCATTCTTCTACAACACTGGGGCATCCATTTTCAGCCTACAGGCCTAGCATATTCAACAACAGACTTTTCTGTGAAGCATGATATTTTGTGTCTTGCTTGTCTAATGAGGACAGCATATTGTCAGCAGTCAAGGCATGAGCATTTTCTTGCATAGTGTCTTATTTTTGCTACAAAGAAAGTAAACTTCATGTGGAGTTTCTTGATTGCCCGTTACCTTTTCTTAAATAGATTGGTGCTGCCAGAAGCAGGCATGTCTCATTGTCATAAAAAAGAAGAACCTAGGTTATTAAAAATATCTTAAATGCCATATTCTGTAGATCTCTGAAGTGTTTGAGGATGACCTATCTATATCTTTTTTGACCTTGAAAACATACCTAATGTGACTACAAGTTTGATTATACTAAGTGACTAACTACTAACCTATATTTCTTTATTATCCTAAACAGTTGATGATAATAATTTTCAAGGACTAGAAATTTGCATTACATTATTAAATGAGCTGTATAGGTACAATACCTTGAAAAGATTAATCTCAAGTTTGTATCAATATACAAAATTTGCATACAACATACAAAAGTAAAATCAATATAAAACTTTTAAAACTAATAATTGTTTTTAAAAAGCAGATTCAATAATCTACCTCTTTAGCTTATATCTATATCCTTCCTTTTTCTTTTCAGAGTGGAATAGATTCAATAATCTACCTTTCTATCTTATATCTATATGCCCTTTTTACATTTTTACCTTTCTTTCTTTTCTTTTCCCTTTTTCTTTTCTTTTCTCTCTTTCTTTCTTTCTTTTTTTTTTGTTATTCGAAACAGAGCTTCTCAGTAGCTTTGGAGCCCATCCTGGATCTCACTCCTTAGACCAGGCTGATTTTGAACACATAGGGATCTGCCTGCTTCTGCCTACTGAGTGCTGGGATTAAAGGCCTGTGTCACCACCACCTGCTGGCCTTTCTTTTTCTTTTTTTTTTAAACTAGAACTTTGAATCTAATTTTCTTTGCTTAGCTTTTTTCTTAACCATAATCCATAACAACTTGAAACCAACACATTAAACAAAAACAAACATCCATAATTTATTTTTTTGGGAATGTGGGCATAGTTTTCTAGGCTACTTCCTACTGATTAGGGGAGCTAATAAGCTTATGGGGGCCCTTACTGGAGTATTCTGTGAGGCTGAATCATTTCAGACAGCAGTCTTGAAGCTATTCTAGATGTAGAACTCAGAGGAAACTGCAAAAAAAAAATGTATCCTGAAATGTTGGATCATCTTGGTCATCTGTTTCCATTGGAGAATTTTCAGGGGGTCTTCCTTGATCCAACCTTATTTTCCTTAACCAAGAATGAATCCACAGACAATCAAACCTTATTTTTCTTAACCAACAATTAATCCACAGCCAAATTAACTTTACTTTTCTTAGCCAACAATGAATCTATAGCCTCTCACCTCCTGTGGAAACAAAAGCTGGAAGCTGGGAGTATTAGTTTTTCTTCTGAACCCAGGTAGCTAGGTTTGGGTTCTGATTCCTAGAGCTGGAATTCCAATCCCAGCCCTAGCCTTGGCTGGTGGCTAAAAAGCCTGAGGAAAATGGCTTTTTCATAAATTTGTGCCACAAAAAGTTGTGTGCCAAATGAAGCACAATTAATAAAAGCTCAGGGTCAGAAATTGGGAATCTATCTGAAGATCCAAAAAGTAAAACAGCCACTGGCTCTTACGTCAACCTCAGCCTGAAATGGTGATCCTGCCTCCTGGAATCTCAGGAGACTATAGCTGAGAGCTGTCTTGCCCCTTCTTATATTCCTCTCTAGGGTTGGGATCAAAGGAGTGCACTACTGGGATTAAAGGCATGCACCACCCGATTTCTATGGCAACTACAATGGCTACTGGGTCATAGTGTGTGTCATTGAGCCTAATGGGATTAAAGTGCATGTCATGATGGCTGCTGAGATTAAAGGTGTCCGTTACCACAATCTGGTCTGTAAGGCTGACCAGTGGGGACGGTTTGACTCTCAGATCTTCAGGCAGTCTTTATTAAAATACATTTGAAATGCCACTACAAATAAGAACCCTTTTCATAAGTTATCATTTTTTCATTTATATTGCTTTATTGAGCTATACATTTTTCTCCACTGTCCTCCCTCCCATCTCTCCCACTGTCTACCTTCTCCTGTGACCCCTCACACTCACAGTTTACTCGGGGATTTTTCTTTTTCATCCTCCTATGTGGATCCATGTATGTCTCTCTTAGCATCCTATTTGTTGTCTAGTTTCTCTGGGGTTGTGGCCTGCAGGTTGGTTTTCCTTTGCTTTATGGCTAAAAGCCACTTGTGAGTGACCACGTATTATATTTGTCTTTCTTGGTCTGGGTTACCTCACTCAATATCTTTTTTACTAGATCCATCAATTTGCATGCAAATTTCGAGATGTGGTTATTATACTGCTGTATAGTACTCCATTGTGTAAATGTTTCACATTTTCTTTATCCATTCTGCAGTTGAGGAGCATCTGGGTTGTTTCCAGATTCTAGCTATTACAAATAATGCTCCTATGAATATAAATGAGCACATGTTTTTGTGGTATATTGAGGGAATGTCTTTTAGATATAAACCCAATAGCAGTATTGCTGAATCTTGAAGTAGATTGTTTCCTAATTTTCTAAGAAATCTCCATACTGATTTCTAAAGCAGATGTACAATTTTGCACTCCCACCAGCAATGGAGGAGTGTTCCCCTTACCCCATATCCTCTCCAGCATAAGCTGTTGTCATTGTTTTTGATTTTGGCCATTCTAACAGGTGTAAGATAGAATCTCAGAGTTGTTTTGATTTGCATTTCTCTGATGGCTAAGGATGTCGAACATTTCCTTAAGTGTCTCTCAGCCATTTGAGATTCATTTGTTGAGAGCTCTCTCTGTTTAGGTCTATACCCAGGTTTTTTTTTTATTGGATTATTTATTCTTTTGATGTCAAGTTTCTTGAGTTCTTTGAATATTTTGGAGATCAGTCCTCTGTCCAATGTGAAGTTGGTGGAGACCTTTTCCCATTCTGTAGGCTGCCGTTTTGTCTTGTTGACTGTGTCCTTTGCTTTACAGAAGCTTCTCAGTTTCAGGAGGTCCCAATTATTAATTGTTTCTCTCAGTGTCTGTGCTACTGGGGTTGTATTTAGAAAGTGGTCTCCTGTGCCAATGCATTCAAGTGCACTTCCTACTTTCTCCTCTGTGAGGTTGGTTTTGTGTTGATGTCTTTGATTCATTTGGATTTGAGTTTTGTGCATGGTGATAGATATGGATCTATTTACATTCATCTACATGTTGATATCCAGTTTTGCCAGCATTTGTTTGCTTTCTTTTTTCCATTTTATATTTTTAGTTTCTTTGTTCAAAAATCAGGTGTTTATAGATGTGTACATTGATATTGGGGTCTTTGATTCAATTCAATTGGTCTTCCTGCAGTTTTTATGCCAATATCAGGCTGTTTTCAGTACTGTAACTCGATAGTAGAGTTTGAAGTCTGGGATCGTGATGCTTCCAGAAATTCTTTTGTTGTACAGATTGTTTTGGCTATTCTGAATTTTTTGTTTTTTCATATGAAGTCGAGTATTGTTCTTTCAAGGTCTTTGAAGAATTTTGGTGGGATTTTGAGTGGCATTGCATTGAATTTGTAGATTCCTTTTGGTAAGATTGCCATTTTTCTTTGTTACTTCTACCTACCAAGAGCATGGGAGATCATTCCATTTTCTCAAATAATTGATCACATACTTGGTAACAAACCAAACCACAACAGATACAAAAAAAAAATGGTGGTGGTGTCCAGTGTGTTCTTACCTCGTTGTCTACCCATCTTTTCCTTCAATTGGTATGGTTGGGGTTATGTCTCTGGTGATCCATCTTCCAGGCACCAGTGGATTCTAGGCTCAGATGGTTACTCCTCACGGTGGAGTCAGTGCCACAGTTCCAGTCACAACGGTTGCTGCTCAGTGGTATAGTGGAGATCGGGTGATGGTGTGCAGGCCTTCTTTGCCTGTTGACTCCAGCAGAGGTCTGGCGAGGGCATGCAGACAGGCCTTCATCACAAATTATCTTTCTTCCCAGTGAAGTAGCCACTACTATTATTCCATTTCAGTGAATTTACCACCTGATTGCTTGTGATCATGGGAGCTAAGACATGAGGGTTACATCTCTTAGACCTACCTGGGAACATAACCCATCTCCTAAAGGGACCAAGAGTGGGAGATGGTTTTTGTTATTTGTTTATTTATTTACCTAGTTATGTTCAGTGTGTGTGTGTGTGTGTGTGTTGTTATAGATGATATGTTTGTGGCATAAGCATGTGTGTTCGCCCACATGTACACTTGGACAGAGGCCAGAAAAAGCTGTTTGGTGTCTTCCTCTATGGCATTGAGACTTGAAGTTTGATTTCTTGATGAACCTAAAGCTCACAGTTTAGGTAGTCCTGAGGGCTCTTAGAATTTGCCTCTCTCTAACCCACAACGAGATTACAGATACACATGGAATTCCCATCTTTTACATAGTTGGTAGGGATTTCTCAGGCCCTGCTTGAGCAGCATGCGTGTTTGCCCACTGAGCTATATCTCTAGCCCTGTGTTTTAAAGCATTTTTTTTCTAAAACTCTTTCTTTCAAGACTGTGTATTATTTAAAATGGTTCATGGAAAAATACTTGTGGAGGGTTAGAGAGAAGACACACACACAACACACACACACACACACACAATACACCCACACACCACACACACACATGGAATGATGTCCTTAGCTTATATCATTTGTGGTAACTATATATTCATGTTGCTTTTAAGATGGAACTCAGCACAGAGAAACAGATACTACAAACACAGCAAGAACTATTCAGCATATAAGCGGCAAGTTGTATTTTGTTTTCATGCCGTCAAAATTAAGTGGCAGTAGCTCACTGCTTCAAACAGGGAAAACATTTCCAAAGTGTGCTTCTCCTCGAGACTTTCATCTTGATTCCCATTGTCAGCCCACAGGGATGGTTCTAGGAAGGAAAGGCTACCTCTCTCCTAGCCCCCCCTCCACGGCTGCTCATTTTCTTTTATTTTGTAATCAAGGTCTAATCCTAGGTTTGATATCTCACAATTTGGTATAATGGAACAGATAAGCACGTTTAATTCCTTGCACAATTCAATTTAAATTAAAGTAGACAGCAGGAGAGCACACTTTGCAGAGTGCTTTTCACGGGCGTTATCTCATTTGACTATCAAAAATTAATTAAGAACAGATGATTGACAGGGCACAATTAAGCTTGCATTTAAAGTACAGGTGCCCCTGATTTTTCAGCAGAACGAAATTGTTGTGGAGGAAGATTACATCATTTATGTGAACCCAGGACAGATTGTGTGCGTTGATTGGGCTGACTTCTGTCATGTCAGTTTCTGTTTGCCTGTCCTCTCAGTACAGAAGCCAGGGAGCTCATCTAAAACCACCATCCCACCAGCTGAACACATTTTATTTCTGAACTTGCAGTAATGAGCCATCTAGTCATTTTACTTATTGTTTAGTGAGAAGTAAAAATTGATCCCCAAACAAGTTTACCTTTTACCCCATTTCAAGTATTTCCTCTGCCCTGGCAATTTCTAGCTACTGGGTATAATTTAGTATTTGCTGGGTTCCAAGCTATTGCTATGCATCCTTGCTTAGTCCCTCCCCCAGTGCCAATTTTTTCCTTTATTGTTAATTTGTTTTATGTTTGATGCAAAAAATGTATTGCCTCAGCTTCAAGAAGTGGTTCCCACTTCAATTATCTATATTTTTTGCTTGACCATTATGTGTCCAAATGAAATCAATAACAATCATGATTTTACTGAGATTTTTAAGTATATTGTTCATTCAGTCATCGTAGCCATTTTAAAATAGAAGGGCAGTTTATTGCCATTAGCCAAAAACAGAATATGGTGAGGATAGGGTGTAAAGGGAATTAATATAATAGTGTTAAGACTCAAGTTTAGTCCAGGAATATAATTCACTTATCCCCCGCCCCCAGTTCAGAAAGATAAACTGAGGCTCTTGAGCATACTAGGTGAGAGCTCTACCACCCACTTACAGTCCCAGTCCCATACCGAACCCCATCATCCCACTTTTTATAGCTAATAGGGGAGTCCAAGATTTATAATCACGGAAGTAGTTAAAGGTATTAAGATCTTAGGAGCACATCAGTCAATTTATGTTTTGTTAATGCTGCATAACAAACTAGTAGCATAGAATATATTTCTTCTTCTTCTTTTTTTTTTGTTGTTGTTCTTTTTCAAGACAGGGTTTCTCTATATAACAGCTCTGGCTGCCCTGGAACTCACTCTGTAGACCAGGCTGACCTTGAACTCACAAAGATCCACCTGTATCTGCCTCCTGAGTGCTGAGATTAAAGGCATGCGCCACCACCGCCCAGTGAATTTGTTTGTTCTGTGTTGGTTCATACCTCACTGATTGAGGCTGAACTTGATTGGACTATTTGCAAGTTTCAGACTGAACTTCAGCCTCAATTCTTTCAGCTCATCTTTCTTGACCTTTGGCTGCTACCCATGTGGTGTTATCTCATGACTTTACCAGACAGGAGAGATGAGCGAGTAGAAACACAAACTGCCCCTTGAAGTTTTGACTTGAACTGTCTTTCTTGTCTGTATTTTATGACTAAAACTATATGGCCAAGGCCACTAGCACTGAGCTGAAGAAACATTCTGCATGTCCAATTTGAAAAAAAAGAAATGCAGTCATGTGACAAAAAGTATGGCCACAAGAAACAATGATGAGTAGAAACAACTTACACAATCTACCCTGAATAGGACAAGAGTTGAGAAAAGAGCTCTCTACCTTGAGTGAACATTTGCGTGGAAAAAATAGAAAGCATTCTTGAACTCCTTAAGCAAAGAACAAGATATATTGTGGCATCTCTGTTCCCAAGTTTAGGGACTAAAAAGTCTAAAAGTTCTCCTGCACTATGGCCTACAGGAAATGAGTTGAGGGAGATCAGAAAAGGGTGAGTCATAGTTTTGAGGCTTTATAGAAAGAATTGGCTGACAAGTAGAATTATGATATTTGTGAAAATGAAAATTATGGTGATTGTAAATATATGGGAAGCTCAAGATTTCAGAGCTGTAGTCTGAGAAGTACTAAATTGATGGCTTGCCCCTTCAGATGACTGCAGACGTGCATACTGTGAACCACAGGACCCTGAGATCTTGTATCTAAATGGCTATACAACACTTGAATATGCTTGAAAGATACAGTCTAGATTTGAGCATTTCCTGGAACAATTCTTTCTCATTCTGCTTTGCAAAGGTATATTTTTCTCATTTTTTCTCACTTTTACATATCTCATGTCCCCACATTATGCCTGGCGAACAGGGATGGAAAACCTAGGAACATGCCTTTTTTTTTTTTTACAACATGCAGAGTCAGCTTTGCATGACCCTATGGTTCATTTTCTTGCCATCTTGAAATTTCAGTAATACCAAAAATGAAATAAACACAATTTGTCGTTTCACTTCACATTACGCTCTACAAAATATATAGCTGATCCTTTTCTTTAATATACAATTTTAATTATATGTTAATCCGTGTTTTGCCTGCTTGTGATTTTAGGAACCCATTTAGCGTCTGACATCTGTAGAGGCCAGTTGGAACTGGAGATACAGATGGCTGTGAGCTGCAATGCAGGCTCCTCTGGAAGAGCAGGCTGTGCTCTTAATCAGTAAGCCATCTCTCTAGCTCCTTATATAAGCAATCTTTTTGTTTGTTTGTTTTCTGAGATAGGGTCTCACTATGCAGCCTTCACTGTCCTGAAACTCGCTTCTGTAGACTAGGCTAGCTATGAACTCACAGAGATCTGCCTACATCTGCCTCCAGAGTGCCAAGATGAAAGTCATGCACCACCATCGCCAGGTTTATAGGCAATGCTCATCTTAATTTATCTTTAGGCCTATTTTCCCCAGAGTAAGCTCTTTACCTCCCAACACCTATTTCAGGCCATACCATTGAGGCATCACTAGACACTCAGGTTTACCTCTCACTTAATTCTGTTCTCCATGGCGAAACTTTATTTCTGTGTACCTAGTTTCTCTACTCTCAGTCTGCCAACTGGGCCAGACTCAAATCAACATATTACTTTTCTCCCAAGGGAAAGCGATTTTGACGATGACTTTCAGCCTGCTCCCTGTAGTTGGTGTTTTTACTCTTTTTTGTTGTCGTTGTTTTCTTTTCTTTCTTTATTTAATTATTAAAAATTTCCACTTCCTCCCCTCCTCCCATTTCCCTCCCACTCTCCCTCCCTCTCCCTCTCTAGTCCTAAGAGAAGTCAGGGTGCCCTACCCTGTGGGAAGTCCAAGACCCTCCCCTCTCCATCCAGGTCTAGGAAGGTGTGCATCCGAATAGACTAGGCTCCCAAAAAGCCAGTACATGCAGTAGAATCAAAACCCAGTGCCATTATTATTGGCTTCTCAGTCAGCCTTGGTTATCAGCCACATTCAGAGATCACATGCTCTTTCAGTCCCAGTCCAGCTGACCTTGGTGAACTCCCATTAGATCAGCCCCACCGTCACCGTGGGTGGATGCACCACTCGAGGTCCTGACTTCCTTGCTCATGTTCTCACTCCTTCTGCTCTGGACCTTGGGAGCTCAGTCCAGTACTCTAATGTGGGTCTCTGTCTCTATCTCCATCCATCACTGGATGGAGGTTCTATGGTGATATCCAAGATATTCATCAGTGTGGCTATGGGATAAGGCCAGCTCAGGCACCCTCTCCTCTGCTGCCCAAGGACCTAGCTGGAGACATCTCGTTGGACACCTGGGAATCCCTCTAGAGCCAAGTCTTTTACCAACCCTAAAATGGCTCCCTTAATTAAGATATCTTCTTCCCTGCTCCCATATCCACACTTTCTCCATCTCAACCATCCCATTCCCCCAAGCTCTCCCCAATCCTCCCCTTCTCCCTTCTCGCTCCCCACCTACCCTTTCCTCCACCCCACCCCACCCCAGTGCTCCCAACTTTTGTGTTTTTACTCTTTACTCTGTGGGGCCGGCCACCCAGCTTCCAAATAATCACAGGGAAATTCATTCTTCTTTATGAATGTCAGGCCTCGTCTTGGATTATTTCTAGCCAGGTTTCTTAACTTAAATTATCCCATTACCTTTTGCCTCTGGGTTTTTATCTTTCTCTGTTTTATATACCTTTCTTTACTTCTTATTCTATGGCTTGATGTCTACCTGGTAGTTAGCCCTGGTGTCCTCTCTCCTTCTCCTTTACTTGCTCCTCCATCTTCTCTTTTTCTCCTCTTTATTTTCTGCTCCTAACAGCCTTGCCTATCCCTCTCCTGCCTAGCTATTCACTGTTCAGCTCTTTATTAGACCAATCATGTATTTTAGACAGGCAAAGTAACACAGCTTCACAGAGATAAACAAGTGCAACATAAAAAAATACAACACATCTTTGCATCATTAAACACATATTTCACAGCATAAATGAATGTAACACATCTTCAAGTAATATTCTACAACAACTTCCTTTAGCTAATCTTTTATCTGGCCCACATATACCATACTTTTTTGTGGAGCTATGCAAATCATATTGAGCCACCATCTACTTTAGGTCCAGCCATACACAGCGAACTAAAGAATCACTTGATAGAGAAGGAAGCACAATGTTTCTGGCCTCTCATAGTAAGTTGAATGTTTTTGCTTGAGGTGGTACTACTCACTTATTACCTCTTGTGATACATGATCTAAAAGGATCTGACACCATGATGCTTAATGTTTTATGTGATTGACTCATCTTTAAAAAGTCATGTCGTTGAAGAATATAGTGACACAGTCTTTTAATCCCAGCCCTCAGGATCCAGAGGCAGGTTGATCTTTGTATATTAAAGGTCACCCTGGTCTACATATCAAATTTCAGGCTAACCGGGGCTACAAAGGGAAACCTTACCTAATATTAAAAAAAAAAAAACCCAAACCAGATAATTTGTGTTGAAGAGGCTGTCTTCTTTCTAAGTGAATTTCTTCATCAAAGAAACTCTATGATAGTAGAAAGATGAAAGATTCTGAGCCAATTTTAATTTGGACTTTTACCCTCTACCAAACTTTGAAATTATAATTTGTAATTTCCCTTCTTTTTGGTCATGCTTGAAAAAGTTGCATTTGTTCTGAGAATAAATTTAGAAAACATTTTGAAAACTACAAGAAAGAAAATAAATATCTCCTGCTATGGTGAGCATAAAGCATGCTATTTCTTCATTCTTTAATGTGAGCTTATATTCTGCATTAACCCACTACAGAGGCTGTCTTCAAACTCACGCCTTTCTTTCTCAGTTTTGTATCAAAAGCATTTTTCTACCTGACAGGCTTGTTAGAAAGTAAGCAAGCCTTGGCCTCCCCAGTGGCACCCTTGTACAGTTCTGCCAAAATAAGTCGGTGCAGGACAAAGGAATTGAAATGCTCCCTTTGTGAACTGAATATCAAACTGAACTATGGTAGTTACAAATACAGTATTAGATCCATGACCAATAGGCATGCTTATGATTGCACTGAAGGCCCAGAATAAGGTTTACATGATTTTCATAATTTGGGCTGGTCAGTATCCCATTGACACCTTCAGTATATAGCCTTTCCTAAGTATTTCCTTTTAAAATGAAGTGTTATGTCAGAAGGAAAGATTATCTTCTGTAAAGGGCTGCACAAACACATAAAATAACATTCTGAGCCTGTTGGAAGTAAACTTTGTGAGACTGTAAGGACCCAAATAGTCCAGGAGCATCTGGATGCCCTGAGATTTGTTTATTCATCTCATGTGACTGGGTTTACACATTTGTTAACTAAGCAATATATATATATATATGGCAATACTGTTTAGCCAATAGCTTAAGCGTATTTCTGAATAACTCTTACATACTAAACTAACCCATCTCCATTAATCTATGTATCGCCACATGGCTGTGGCTTACTGGGTAAAGTTCCATCCAGCTTCTGTCTCCAGTGGGGCTACATGGCTTCTCACTGACTTTGCCTTCCTTCTCCCAGCATTCAGTTTAGTTTCCCACACCTAGCTCTGTTCTGCTTTGGTATAAGCCCAAAGGAGTTTCTTTATTCATTAACAAATAAAAGCAACACATAAACAGAAGGACTTCCCATACCATTCTTCAAAGATTCTAAAAGGTCTGATCAACTGAGACAATGGGGATGTTCTATCGGGAACTCACCGAGGCCAGCTGGCCTGGGTCTGAAAAAGCATGGGATAAAATCGGACTTGCTGAACATAGCGGACAACGAGGACTACTGAGAACTCAAGAACAATGGCAGTGGGTTTTTGATCCTACTGCATGTACTGGCTTTGGGGGAACCTAGGCAGTTTGGATGCTCACCTTACTAGACCTGGATAGAGGTGGGCGGTCCTTGGGCTTCCCACAGGTCAGGGAACCCTGATTGCTCTTTGAGCTGATGAGGGAGGGGGACTTGATCGGGGGAGGGGGAGGGAAATGGGAGGCGGTGGCGGGGAGGAGGCAGAAATCCTTAATAAATAAATAAATTTATATAAAAAAGAATATGCAAAAAAATGAAAAAAAATAAATAAAAGGTCTGATCATTTGTTCCAGCATTAGTTTCTCTGTCAGTAAAAATGTATTTGTTTAAAAAATATTTTAAAACTAGTCTGAGTTCATTAAGAACACCGCATCTGTTTCTCACGTGTATAATTGATGGTAATAATCTATATTTGAGGAAGGACTACTATGATTATTATGGTAGAAAGAGAAATACTGGTCATAAGGATATTAATCCTCCCTCTATCTCCTTCTACCTCTCCATATTCTTTTTCCCCCACTTTCACCCCTGTCTCAAGCACAAACTGCCTTTCAATAATTATATATTGTGTTTGTATCACTTACTAAAAGTGAGAAGCAACTTAACATGACTTAACTCATGAGTATTCCAAAATATCTTGCTCTTTGGTTGACTGCTATTTTTATTTTAAACAACTTTATGCAGGTTTTCAAACTTGATCATTTTAGAGGAAAGCGGGTTACGAGTGGTCTCAGCAGGCTGCTGAGGGTGAATAAATCACAGTGTTTCTGCCATCTTTGGCATAATTATAAAACAAATGAAAACAGAAACAAAAATTCAAATCTGCTGGCCTGTGATCTCTGTATCCCTGCTTGACCTCATCACATTCTATTGTAAATAATTAAATTTTAATTCTGCTGCTTAAAAGTATAAACATCAAATTCTTCTACAAGGGAAAAATGAAACCTGCAACATAGGTTCTCTAACTGCAATACTGAACATATTTTTCATACACAGTTCTTTGCTTCCCCGATATTTTATCTTCACTGTGTTATTTTATGTAAGGAACTAACATTAAACTGCTCTCCTCACAGTCCCTTGGACATTATGCCAAACTTTCACACCTATTTAACAATTGCACATTCCAGCTGTTGTCATGTCGACCTCAGGTTAGCCATAGATGCATTGATTCTTCACACAACACTTTGCAAGATACCATAGGCAATGCATTTACATTGGAACAGTCTGCATCACTCTTCTGAATGCCGGATAACACGGTGTACCAACCAGAACATTTTATAAAACACAGTCTGGTGTCTTATAGCACTGTGATTGCATCTTGGTACATCTGTCTTCAGAATCCCAGCATCCTGTTATGTCACTTGGGAGCTTGGGAGCTTCCCTATTCCCATTGTGAAAAGGACAAATAGAATATATAATTAAGTTGGTTACATTTCAAATGTTACACAAATTTTGTGGGTTGGATCAAATAGCATCCACAGATATTTGATTCTGATTTAGAACTCAAGATGCTAGCTGTGTTGTTTCCATGACATTATTTAGATCAGATCATGAGCAAGAAGTGACCTCACTACCTCACTGCAATATTTTGTTTGAGTCTTACTGGACACGTCCCTGGGCTTAGCAGCCATTTTATTTATGAGACTTGTCTCTAAATGACTTTTAACTGTGTTTGAAAAGCAAATTTAAACCCTTAATGGTAACTGTTTCTTTCCAGGAAAAAAAAAAAACACGAAAATCTGCAAAATTTTGTGAAGCGTCTGGTAAACTGACTAGCCATTTTGAGGACTGACTCAACATGCTCTTTTCTTCCACCTCCCATGGGGAAGGAATGGTTATGATGCCAAGGAACAGAATGTGGACATCACCCTCAGTTAATTCAGCCCTGCAGGCTCACAGTGTTCACCTGTTCTTGAGCCGTATTCCTGACCTGCAGCCGTGTGCAGAGATGCCACAATGCCCAGCTCTTTTAAGCCTTTCATCTTTGATGGCTAGGGGCTATGAGGGGAGACTTCATTCAAAGAAAAGAAGAAGCTCTTGCAGTTATTTAGAGATTTTGGTGGAGTAGTGAATGGAAAAGCAGAGCTTTGAGAGGAGTATCCAATAGTGTTGATGGACTTCAAAAGCCTTTGTGACAATAACTCAGCTCTAAAGTGGGATGCCATTGTGAAAAGTTTGAGATACGTGTCACAAACGAGCTTAAAGGACTGAAGGCACAGCATCGAAGTAATTTGAAATATCAATTTAACCTTTTTTCTATCAACCTGTAAGAATTAATTGAGCGTATACCAGTTGGCCTGCACTCTTCAAATATTATAGGAGATGGGGAAATGGTTGCTGATAAGCACATTCTCCCTTCAGTTTTGTCTTCTGTTGGGTAGTTATTCTTTCCTCCATACTAATGATAGCTTTGCATAGACTACTGTGTTGGCAGAAGCTGCTTGTTACCGGCTTCCCAGAACCGAAATAATCACACAGAAATCTGTATTAATTGCAATGCTGTTTGGCCAGTAGCTTAAGCATATTTTTAGCTAGCTCTTATATCCTAAACTAACCCATCTCCATTAATCTGTGTATCGCCACATGGCTGTTGCTTACCAAGCTAAGTTCTGTCCAGCATCCGGCATCTGTCTGTGGTGGGGTTTCAAGGCATCTCATTGACTCTGCCTACTTTCTCTCAGCATTCAGTTTAGTTTTGCTGCCTAGCTCTACTCTGGCCTATCACAGCTGCTTTATTCATTAACCAATAAAAGCAACACATATATAGAAGGAATTCCCACATCACTACTGTATGGTTATTTCTAGGCTACACATTAGCACCCACAGAAAATTTTCTCTGAGATTACTATATTAACACTTAGTTGTTCTTCTGTTCCACATCTGTCAAATGTACCCAAGATCCCAGGGCAACAATGATGATTTTCAGAGATTAAGAGAGGTCATTTATAGGAAGATGAAAAGTGGAGAAAAGGGAAAACTACATCACCATGGCAGGCACTTAGAGAAATTAGGAAATTGTAAATAACACTTTGTATACTAGTTGTGCCTTAAATGCTTTTTGTGTTTATTAACAGAAAACTTATAAACCTAAAATTAACAATATAACAATAATGCCCAGTAATATCCAGTAGAATGCCAATTCTGTTAAGAAATCTGAGTTAGAGTTAGCCATGTCCTATTACAGAACACAACAACACTTGTGCTAATTGACATGAAGTAGGAAAAAAATGAACTTTTGTTTTAAGTCTTTACCATTCTTTATTACCCACATTAAAAAATAAACTTGCCACAAGTAAAAATAAGATTAATATCATAGAAAGATAAAGAAAGAGAAATTAGAGTGAGTATTGACATATCAATTGAATACCATTTGGAAAAGCAAAATAATGAGCTGCTAGTCTACACAATACACACACACACACACACACACACACACACACACACACACACACATCCTGAAATTCTCTCTAATCTTGAGCAAAATCTATCCACAGCAGTGGTATACTTCCTGGGGAAGATCAGTTCCATTTCAGGGTCCCAGAAGCCTATGAATGGGGAGCTCCAGATGAGCATGTGTTCCAGGGGGTGGGGCATCAGTGTTCTTCCCCTGAACTGTCTGTATTATCCCCAGTCATACTGGTCAGACAATCAAGGAGGAGCAAGGGGGCACTCTAGAGCTAATGTCTAAAAGCAGTAGGAGCAGAAGGCAGCAAGACAATGAATTTCCTGATTTTGACTTGTGAGCCTTAGAGGAAAATAATATTTTGTATTGTGTGGTAATCACCATATTGTCTTTTTGTGTACTTGAAACCTATGCAAACCAAGTTTACCCATAATTTAGCCATAATTGGAGCCATTGATAAAGTCATATAAGTGCTAGAAAATATGCCTAAACATAGGAAATCACTTGAGACTTTTGTTCATTTCTGTAGAAAATAATTCATTTTTATTTTCTCATGTACTGTTTCTAAAGAATAATTTGGGTTGATAAAACTGCACTCCTCAAAGTGTTATATCCTTGTAGATGTTTATTTTGAAATGCATTTAGAGCAATCTCTGCTAAAGTCAGCTCTATCTCAAGCATTATTGAATCCATCCTTTGTGTCAGACACCGAGATGGATAAAGACATCTTTGCCCTGATAAGCTCCAGGGTGAGGTTGAGACTGGTCCCCTTCAGTCAATGTGAAAAAGTAAGTTAAGAATGATTCCATAGTATGACAATGTTTTGCAGGGCCCCTGCAAGAGAACATGTAAGGGCTGGTCCAGAAAACCCTGGGGAGTATTCCCAATGACTCTCTAGGATTTCTAATTAGGAGAAAGAAACCTTCCAGAAGACACTAGTTGGTAAATCCTTGGCATAATATGTTTTCATTCTTCTCTATTTGAGGGTTTAGAGCTGTGTTAAATGCACTTGAGGATATCTTTTAACCATCCTAGAGCTCTTATGGCTCCTTTTAAATTATTTGTTTCGCCATATCCTTTTCTGACACTAACAGAACGACTCTCTGTATTCTAAACTCAGTGCCTGGCATAGAGCAATAGTTCACAAAATACTAAATAAAATGATGATGTTTGAGATCTGGTAACATAACGCACACTGTGGGGTACTATCTTTCAAGAACAGTGGCAGTGGGGGTTTACTTGTTGGGCAGGAGTCACGTGTATATGTAGGAAAGTGATGCTGTGGCAGAGTAGAGAGGGGCTGGACTACGGGAATGACGACAGCTAGGAGAGATGCCTCTTGGCTCCCTCTCAAGGGGATAAGGGTTGGATTGGATTGAACCAACAGGCAGCCTGGCTAACGGCTAGAGAAATCTTAGAGTAGAAAGTAACATCATATGAAATAGCTAACTTTGCCACAAGTTGGCATCTGAATCTATGTCAGCAAGCTCCAGAACATGAAGTAGAGACATGGGAAAGCCACAAATAGGAAGGCCAGAAGTGAGAGCTGGCAGAAGGCCCTGCCCTGAGCAGATGCACAGACTTTGTGATCAGCCGTCTGCCAGATGCTCCTTCTCAAGGGTGGTGAAAGGAGGGACCGATAGGGAAAAATCCAGAGGGATTTTCACTCAGGTTGCACGATGAGTGCTAATTTGTCTGTAAGCTAGGGAAGGAAGAAGGAGGAAGGCAGCTTCCTAAACTAAGTAGGAAATGGCACGAAGGAGCAAATGCATAAAGGTGAAGTATTGACTTTCACTTGAGGACTTCAGAGGAAAGCAATGATTTGTGCTGTTCGGGAATCACTGTATTGTCCTTTTAAGTGAACTCTAATATATAGCTTATGCTCTCAGCTGTGTCCTTTGTTCTTAGCATGTTCTGTCTATTTGTACCAGAATTCTTTCAGGGTTGAATCCAGGGAGTCTGGTGCAGTGGATTGAGTATGTCAGAATTGGTGAAGCAAATCAGTATCTTAGGGAATATGGGATGAATATCTAAATACAGCTGTTAAAATTAATTTAACTTGATGAACCTATATTTATATTTATTTTATCTAGTGTGTGAGTGTGTAAGTGTTTGGATATGTATGTGCCACTATGTACTGTAGCAGCAGGCCACTTGTTTGTCCCCATCTGCTTAGCCCTGAAATAATCACACAGAAACTATATTAATTAAATCACTGTTTGGCCCATTAGCTCTAACTTCTTATTGGCTAGCTCTTACATACTTACATATTGATTTAACCCATTTCTATTAATCTGTGTATCGCCATGTGGTTGTGGCTTACTGGCTAAATTTCTGGCATCTGTCTCCAGAGGGGCTACATGGCTTCTCTCTGACTCTGCCTCCTTTCACCCAGAATTCTGTTTAGTTTTCCCTGCCTAGCTGAGTTCTGCCCTGCCTAAGGTCCAAAGCAGTTTCTTTATTCAATAATGGTAACCTTAGCATACAGAGGAGAATGCAACATCACTTTCCTTTTCTGTTTAAATAAAAAAAGGAAGGTTTTAACTTTAACATAGTAAAATTATATATTACATATAACAAAACAGGTATTAAGCAAGAATTACAGTTACAATATTGATATCTACTTTAATTTTTATCATAGCTAAGGAAAACTATAACTATAATTGTAAATTCTTCAACTCCATAAAAGACTCCAGAAGGATATAATATTACCTAAGTAAACAGGAAGTGCATTGTAAGCAACTTCCAAAACACTAAAATTGACAGAGACAACTCACTGCCTGGATAGTCACCCGGAGTTCATCTGCACCATCAGGGCATCCATCTTTAGCCTACAGGCCCATAGTATTCAGCAGACTTTTCCATGAAGCAAAAAATGTCAAAGAGAGTTCCACCTATATTAGCAGCAGTAGCAGCTTCTTTCATGACACAGGAACCCCGAAGGATCGTCTCAACTTTAGGCAAGTTCAGCAGTTATTTTTCTGTGGGTCCTGCATGTACAGTTCATCAAGCAGTTCAGGCAAGAGCAGTTTCTTGCCCAAATGGCTAACCAACTCCATAAGGGGCCTCTTTGATGCCCATCTTTCTCTTGAAGTATATTAGTACCACCAGGAGCAGATGTGTCTCGTTGTCATGATAAATTCTTAAAACATTTTAAATGCCATATTCTGTAGTCTTTGAAAGGTTTGAAGAATACATCTCTGTACATCTAGAATCTAACGTGGCTACATGCTTGACTACTATAGATGCTTATCTATTAATCTATATTACTTAATTATACATTACATTTTTAAATGAGCTTGACAAACATAATACGTTAATCAAGATCAGAAATAATGTACACGATATTACAAAATGGACCTTAAATTTGTATCAATAATCCAAGATCCATACCAATGCAAATTTCTATAACATATCCTCCTTTAAATACAAGCAAACATTTATAAACAATATTTGAGAATTTGGGTTGTATAGACTACATTCTGCTAATTAGGGGCACTGTTAATCAGGTCTTTCATGGTGTATCCTGTGTGCTAGGTTCACCTCAGTTAGAAATTGGGTGAAGTAATTTTGGGGGAGTTGTTCACAGCAACCTTTCAGGGGGCTGTGGTCTATCAAAACACATTAGCCTGGAATGAATCTGCACATCCTCATCCTCTGTGAAAACAAAAGAAGAATCTTTTTTATTCCAAAGGTTTTTCCTTACACACAAATTCTGAAGTCAAGATACCTTTATAATATACATGCTGGTCTAGCTTAGCAGCCCATACAATGAAATGTCTCTCTGTATTTCACTCTTTCACACCCAAAAAATTCAAAGAAAACACAATAATATACATAATCCAGACTCTCTGTGACTTTTCTATTTTTATGTGGCTTGTTCTTTTTTACTTCGTTTGGTCTATGACTGTCTGCACTGTCTCTTTAAAGATTTTGTTTCATTATTTGCATGAACCATTTACTTCTTTTTATAACTCTATACTCTTTGTCTTCTCTCTCCCAAGCCTACATACATTTATCCAACACTGTGACTCATTTAGAGGTCTTTTATGTCTGAATCTATCCTATTGTGTATCTGTAATTCTTTACTGTCCAGGACCACTTCTTAAAATGCTAAGCGCTTCATAAAAACTTAAGCTGCTCCATTGCTGGTGGAAATACTGTATTGCCTGCTTGCTCCGCACAGTCCAATATGGCGGAAGTCCATGGACCACCTTTGCAAGCCATGCACATTACCCCAGTTCCAAGTATGCAGTGGGTCAATGTCGAGCCATTAAGTAATTCGTAACATGCTGCCCACAAACCACATTTAAATGCTTGATAGACAGACCTTGTCAGAGTTTACTTAGGCAGCATGGCCCAGAAAGCCAGCATTTCAAAACTGTGGCTTTTTTTTTCTGCTGTTGCTTAATCAGGAAAACCACTCTCAAAGGAGCCATGCCTCTGCCTGCTTCTTGCAAACAGAGCCCAGCCAAGAAATGGCCTCTACCAAACCATGCTTAACTCTGTTCTTTTGTGTCCAAGATTCCCCTTCAAGCCCTCCCAGTTGTACATGGATTTTAGCTAGTCATGTTAGCACCAGTTTGTAGCAGCAGGCCACTTGTTTATCCCTGGCTGCTTAGCCCTAAAATAATCAAACAGAAACTGTATTAATTAAATCACTGCTTGGCCCATTAGCTCTAGCTTCTTATTGGCTAACTCTTACATAATAATTTAACCAATTTCTATGATCTGTGTATTTCCACATAGTTGTGGCCTACAGGTTAAAGTTCTGGCATCTGTCTCCTGTGGGGCTACATGGTTTCTCTCTGACTCTGCCTCCTTTCTTCCAGCATTCAGTTTAGTTTTCCCCACCTAGCTAAGTTCTGCCCTGCTATAAGGTCCAAAGCAGTTTATTTACTAATGGTAATCACAGCATACAGAGGGGAATCCCACATCAGTGTACCTGTAGAGGTCAGAAGACAACATGCCAACTAGGTACCCTGGATAGAACTTGGGTCATTAGACTTGGAAGTAAATGCTTTTTCCAGCTAATGCATTTTATCAAGCCACTTATGAAACTAATATGGTTAATTATCATAGAAGATAATGGGTTTCATTGTGAAGTTCTCACATCTGTCTATAGATATCATTGCTGCTTTTCATGTTTACCTCACTGCTCTCCCCCCTCTTTCCCCAAAGAGGTCCCCTTCAGCTTTCAACTAACATATATGTGTGGATAGTGTGGATAGTGCATATATATACATATACATGTCTAAATTCCATGGTCAGAAAGAGAATGTGGGCATTTTATCTGCGTTCCATCATTTCCTGTTTTTTCTTTCTGTCTGCCTCTCTCCCTTTAGATCTGTTTCTCATAATCCCATTTAAGCAAGCTTTATTTTTAGCAACAAATATTTTCTACATAAATTCCTATGATAAATACTCATATTGTCAAGATTTTGAGTCAGTTGAACTTGGAACCACCTACACAATATGTTCAATATGAGAAGGAAAATAGACTTAGCTCAAAACCTAATTTTGTAATGGCAAAATAGGGAGAATATGTATAAGGTATACTTTATGAGAAATGGTGCTTATTCTCATTGTCTCTTTTCTGTATCTAAACATAGGCCAGTTATTTAGCCTTTGCTTTGCATTTGGAAGATTATTTTCCTTGGTAGCTCCAGAACTGCCCCAGGTTTGTCACTAAATATTATGGCCTGTGGCTTTTGAGTGAATTTTGTGCTGTTTTGTTACTTAGTTTCACTAAAAAATATTTGAGACTTAAGCTTTGTCCTTACTGCATGGAATATTCCATTCCTCTGCTTCTCCCCACTGGCCCAGAATAGAAATACTCATTGCAATTCCAGGGAGCATGAAAAATCCCAGGAAGGACTTGGCATTTTCTTCCAAGTATACTTTTCACATGAGGGCTCCAAAATGTTCCAGGGGAACAAGGGATCTAAGTAACTTAACACCTCGTATATTAAAATACCATGTTAGAATGAAAATTTGTATGAATTCACACATTTTCAAAGGACAGCAACACAAGGTCTCAAATAGCAGTTAGGCTTGCTGCTGGCATTTTCTGCTTCTCGCCTCATCTGGGTGAGATTTCATGGTTTCCAAAGATGGTCTCACACACAGACAGCCATTCCCCCTCTCTGGTTGCCATATTAAGCAGGCTTTCAAAGTCACAGCAGGCCAGAGTGTTGATTTTAACTATATCTGTCTTTACTCCTCACCCTCAACACGTGCTCATCTTGGTATCTGAGAGCCTACAAGTTTACAACGCTTGTCCCATCAAAGAGTGGCTCTCTCTGTTTCATTCCAAAAAAAAAAAAAAACTAATGACTTGTAGAAGATTAAATCCCCTGCACAATTATTTCTACATTCTCAGCTCCAAGTGACCGTCACGGATGGTGTGCTTATTGTGTGTAGAAGGAGTGAATGCATGCATACAAGTGAAGGAATACATTAATCTCAGGAGCTATCCAGGACAGACCATACATAGTTCCTACGCTCACACAGGTAACACTGAGCTTAGCCCTGGGTTTTGCCTGGAACATTATATATGGGGACTTAAAATTATACACAAGAGTATCAATCGGGCTTCTCTAGAGTCACAAAACTTATGGAATCTCTCTCCATGTGTGTGGAATTTATGGGAATGATGCGGGCTGCAGAGCAACTAATCCAGCAGTGGCTCACTGTGAATGGAAAGTCCAGGAATCTAGTAGCTGCTCAGTCCCACGAAACTAGGCGTCTCGGTCTTACGTATATGTATATGTATATGTATATGTATATGTATATGTATATGTATATGTATATGCTGGAATTCCTAAGAAGTAGTCTCCAATGCCAGAAAAGGAATGGATGGGCTGACAAGGAAAGGGCAAGCAGGGGAAGAATATCATCTTTCTTCTATTGTCCTTATATAGGCTTCCAGCAGAAGGTGTGGTCCAGATTAAGAGCATGTCTTCTACCTCAAGATCTTGATCAAAGGCGTGTTGTCTTCCTGCCTCACCATCCAGATCACAGATGTGCCCTCCATTTCTGGATTGTAGTTCATTCCAGATATAGCCAAGCTGACAACCAAGAATAGCCATCACAGAGAACAAACCTCATTATATAGAACAAAGCAAGAAGAACACCTAGAAAAACTAATCTGTGTAAACCTAGGTTTGTTAGACTATACATGCAGCAAACCCCCAGGAGGAAAAATGATGTGGGAAGATCATTTGTCAATCTGTTGTTTCATTGGTTAATCAATAAAGAAAACTGCTTGGCCTGATAGGTCAGAAAATTAGGTAGGTGGAGTTAGACAGAACAGAATGCTGGGAAGAAGGGAAGTTAGCCAGATGCCATGCCTCCTCTCTCTGGTCAGATGCAATGAAGCTGCAGCCCAAGATGGACATACACTAGAATCTATGTATGGGTCTTGAGTTGTTCAAGTATCTGAGCAGAAGAGGGAGAACAAGTCAGTAAGAAACATTCTTCTATGGTCTCTGCTTTAGTTCCTCACACCAGGTTCACACAAGATGAATTTAAATCTAGGAGATATAAGGTAACATAAACCCTTTCCTTCTCAAGCTGTTTTGGTCATGGTATTTATCACAGAAATAGAAAGCCAATTAGGATATCTTGCTTTTTAAAAATAGACATTAAACGTTGTGTTCAATATATACTGTGGTAGACAAAGACCTTCTTGAAGAGTGAGCCTGGACATTTACTCATCAATCTTTCTGTTTGTTTCACTGGTTAGTTTTTTTTTTTTGTTGTTTTTTTCCAGACAGGGCTTCTCTGTGTAGTCTTGGTTTTCCTAGAACTTGCCCTGTAGGCCAGAGTAGTCTCAAACTCAGATATCCACTTATCTGCCTCCCTAGTGCTGGGATTAAAGGCGGGTGCCACCACCCCTGGCTCAGACATTTTTCTCTATTCTGCATTTTTCTGATGACACTGACAGCCACATGAGTAAAAGGCATGGGTACACAGAGAACGTGGGTTTTACTATGGTTCTTTCTTCGCAGGTGCCAAGTTGATTACAAACACTAACTATGACAAAAGTCATGCATGTTTTAAACATCAGATTTTTCCCTTCTATTAAACATAAATTCCTTCCTCATATAGTTTGTCCTCCCCTGCTCCTTCCAGTTCCTTTCCACCTCCTCTCCCATTTGGATCTTTCTGCCTTTTCATTAGAAAAGAACAGGTTTCTAAAAGACAACAAAACAAACTAAAATACAAAGATAAAACAAAAATCATCACATAGAAGTTGGACAGTGAAAACTAACAGAAGGAAAAGAGTCCAAGAGAAGGCACAAGAATAAGGGATCCACTTGTTAACCCACTTGGAAATCCCATAAAACACCAAACTGAAAGTTATACTATATGCAGAGTACCTGGTATAGATAGACCCATGTAAGCTCTATGCTTGCTGCTTCTGTCTCTATAAGTTCATATGAATTGCTTCACTGATTCAGAAGGCCTTTTTCTCTTCTCCTGGTGTCCTCTATCCCCTCTGCCTCTTACATTCTTTCCATCTCTTTTTCTTTTACCCCAGGTTCCTGAATTCTGAAGGGAGGGATTTGATGAAGGCATCCCATTTAGAGCTGTGTTCTCCAAGCATGTTCTCTTCTCTCTCTCTCTCTCTCTCTCTCTCTCTCTCTCTCTCTCTCTCTCTCTCTGATATCTGACTGTGGGTATCTGTTATTTGTTGCTGAGTGTTGCAGGAGGAAGCTTCTCTAATGATGTTTGAATAAGGTACTGATCTATGAGTATAACAGAGTATCATTAGGAGTTAATTTATTGTTACTCCCCCCTACCCCAAGTAGTGACTGGTTCTTCTGTAGGACTCTGGATTGTATACACTCTGGTTCTTGGTCACCCAAGCAGTTTTGCGTATGGGCTCCATCTCATGGAGTGGGCCTTAGATGAGATATTGGTTGGTTACTCTCACAAGTTTTATGCCCTTACCCTAGCACACTTTGATTGTAGATCAAAGGATTTGTGGGTATTTGGTGTTTGTGTTTCTCTTTTGGTAGCCTGTACTGCACTTTCCTGTACCAAAGACACTAGAACACAGGGGTCGATATTCTATACAGATACCACTTTATCTCTCTATGTTCAATGAGTAGTGTGGATGTTTTCTGCAGCAATGATTTCTGATGTCAGTTTGTGTTAAGCAACTTATTATCTTGGTGATAATCTGGGTTCTTTGGGGATTTTCATGAGACCCCTTTGCTAGTAACTCAATTGGATGTATCCCAGTCCCTGGACTAAAACCTTCATTTGTTGATAAGAGATGGTCAATTGGGGGTTCCATCTTCCTTATTATTTGGCAACCTCATTAGGATCACCTTGATATATTTTAGGAAGTTACCACTCTACTAGGTTTTCATACCACCCCTCAACTGCCTCTCAATTCTAGCTGTCTCTCCTACCACCAATGGAGGAGTGATCCTCTGACTTCACATCCATATCCAAGCCAGCATAAATGTCACATCATTAATCTTAGCCATTCGGAAAGGTATAAAAAGGAAGCTCAAAGTAGAATTGATTTTCATTTTCCTTATGGCTAAGAATATTGAACATTAAACTTCAGATTTCTTAAATGAACAAATTATTTACAGGTAAATATTTTTATTCTCATTTGATCTGCTATTGTTTTATTTTGCCTGAAAGAAAAGTGGTATTTAAATATTTGTTTGAATGAAATCCCTTCCTCTTTCCTGTTTTACTCTGCAAATGTGAATAGCAAGGCAGCATGAGAATGAACCTCAGGCTTGGAATGCATTGCTTAGAATCCCACTTCCACTGTTTAACTAATTCTGTGAACTTTGGAAAAGGTATTTAAGCTCTCTCTCTGTCTTTGTTTCTTCAACAGTAAGCAGAAGTAATAGGCTTATTATGCAACCTACCCACTTATGGGAAGTCTGATAAAGTGAGATGCTTTATACAAAATTCACAGAGCAATGTCTGATATCAGATTAAGTGAGGAGAAGCCATTGCTTGCCTGGATTCGTGTTAGGCACCAGAACTGTCTTCCCAAACAGCCTATTTAAGAAATACCTCCATTGGGGCCGATGAGCTGGCACAGTGGATAAAGACATATGTCATTCTAGTCTGGTGACCTGATTCAATCCCAGAACCTATGTAAACGTGGAGAAAGAAAGCCAGGGGAAGCAAGCTAATAAGCAGCACCCTCTACAAAGTTGTTCTCTGCCCACCACACATGTGTTTGCCGTACAGATGCCTATCCCTCCCCATAATAGTAAATATATAATTTTTCAATAATGTCTTTGAGTTCATTTAAAAATCAATATTCAATAATGAAAAATTAAGTCCAGAATGGTTGATTGATCAAATACACAAATTGTTTATTCTTTGCTGAGCTAGATACTAATGAAGACACACATAGTCTGAAAGATCAATTCTCTCTACATCTACATTTTATTTGTAACAGCAAAACAACAACATATGAAAAATAGTTAAATAGCAAAAGACAGGAGTAACCATTTATGGACCAAAATAGAAGAAATGTCACAGTACAGTATGTGACATGTAGCTTGACACAAGCTACAGTCATTAGAGAGGAAGGAGAGTCAGTTGAGGAAATGCCTCCAGGAGATTCAGTTGTAAAGCATTTTCTCAATTAGTGATTGTTGTAAGAGCTGCAGACTTGCTTTTCATCCAGCCTGGCTCCTGCATGGCTAGCTTTACACCAGAAATAACAACACACAAATTATATTCTTTTAAACACTGCTTGGCCCATTATATCTAGCCTCTTCTCGGCTAACTCTCGCACCTGGACTAGCCCATTTCTAATAATGTGTGTAGCACCCCAAGGTGCGCTTACCGGGAAGATTCTAGCCTACGTCCATCCTGGGTCAGAGCTTCATCGCATGTGCCCCCGAGAGCTGAGCTATGGCGTCTGTCTGAGGCATCTTCCTCACTTCCTCTTCCTCCCAGCATTCTGTTCTGTTTACTCCTCCCACCTATATTTTAACCTATGAGGCCAAGCAGTTGCTTTATTACTTAACCAATGACCTTCCTCCATCAAGTGATCAGTAAAGTTCAGCCCATTGTGGATGGTGCTGGGATGTTAGTCCTGTGTACAATAATGAAATAGACTGAGCAAGCCATGAGAAACGAGCCAGTAAGCAGCACCTCTCCAGGGCTTCTGCATCAGCTCCTGACTCCATCCTACCCTGTTTGAGTTCCTGTCCTGACTTCCTTCAATAATGAACAGCAATATGGAAATGTAAACCAATAAACCCTTTCCTCCTCGACTTGCTTTCTGTTTATGGTGTTTCCTTACAGCAATAAAAACCCTAAGACACAGTATATTAGTATTATACTGACACACCTTTTTAAAGCCTATGGAATTCCCCTAATAGTTAATGTTTAAATAGCTCAATACTTAATTTAAATATGTGCATCCAAACCCAATATTCTCTATGCACTGGTGTCTCCCATACAGTTATAAACCCAAGTCAAATTAAATGAAAGAAATAATAATCAAAGCCAAACACTCCAGCAATGGTCATTAGTTTAATGTAGTCTTACGGAAACTGTCACTTTGGTGCTGAATACAGTGATGACTTGGTGACCCCAGTTCTCTGGAGTCTGACACACTTCTTATGACTGCTGCTGAGTGATGGGGAATCACTTCTCAGTGTGCTGGGTGAGGAAATAATTCTCTTCTCAGACACTTCCTCATGTAATACCTTTTTTGTTTCCGTTTCTGTTCATTTCTTACACTGTTTTTCACATAGAATACCCTGCTTTCACTGACCTTTCACCTAATGAGTAAAATAGCATGTAAGCACTAAGCCTCACTGTTTTGTTGTTATCTTGGTATAATGAAACTGACACCATTTAGATTTTTAAAAACTCTGTGGAAATTAGCCTAAAAACAGGAGCAAGCCGATAAATAATACAGAATACTCTGAAGTGGGAAATTAGGCTAATCAAAGAGATAAAAGCCATAAATTATATCCTCTCCACTAAAGTAGGAGATAAGAAATGACAAAGAATATGAAGACTTAGTTCTGTCCTCTTAGGACCAAAATAATCAACTTGATGGCCACAGAAAAAGCTAGGTAATTCT
Organism: Microtus ochrogaster; assembly: GCF_000317375.1. Lineage (NCBI taxonomy): Eukaryota > Metazoa > Chordata > Mammalia > Rodentia > Cricetidae > Microtus > Microtus ochrogaster. The sequence goes on along the minus strand of NC_022035.1, from coordinate 13,471,427 downwards.
CCATCCTGGGTGCCATTGGATACTCAGATGACCATGTACTGATAGCTTGTTTATTATAATCACTAGATAAAACACATCATACATGGTTACCCTCAAATTCTTACAGAGAACAGATGGTACCCGAGGTCAATGTTGGGATTATGAAAGACCATAGTTGATCATTTTTTTTTCTTTTTTTTTAAATTTATTTATTTATTAAGGATTTCTGCCTCCTCCCTGCCACCGCCTCCCATTTCCCTCCCCCTCCCCCGATCAAGTCCCCCTCCCTCATCAGCTTGAAGAGCAGTCAGGGTTCCCTGACCTGTGGGAAGTCCAAGGACCGCCCACCTCCATCCAGGTTTAGTAAGTTGAGCATCCAAACTGCCTAGGCTCCCCCAAAGCCAGTATGTGCAGTAGGATCAAAAACCCATTGCCATTGTTCTTGAGTTCTCAGTAGTCCTCATTGTCCGCTATGTAAGTCCGGTTTTATCCCATGCTTTTCCAGACCCAGGCTAGCTGGTCTTGGTGAATTCCCAAAAGATCATCCCCATTGTCTCAGTGTGTGGGTGTACCCCTCGCGGTCCTGAGTTCCTTGCTCGTGCTCCCCCTCCTTCTGCTCCTGATTTGGACCTTGAGAATTCTGTCCGGTGCTCCAATGTGGGTCTCTGTCTCCTTTCATCGCCTGATGAAGGTTAATATTCAGGAGGATGCCTATATGTTTGTCTTTGGATTCACCTTCTAATTTAGCTTCTCTTGTGACATAGGTTCATAGTTAAAGTACCTGGGAGGACTGAGGCAGGAGGATTATGAGTCTGAGACTAAACTAGGCAATGTAGTGATACCCTGACTCAAATTCAAAGGAAATAACAACCAAAAGATAGATTTGGATATGGTTTTGGAAGCAAAGGTATATGTAGGAGACCTTAAACTTTGGATTTATAAAATAGCACACAGGGTTTTCATAAGAGTGAAGGGGGGAAAAAAGTGTAAAACAATCCTGTGTTAGGGAAAGAATTCTATTTATTAAGGGCATCTTAGTGAAGTCCATAAAGGATTTAAGTTTTCTCACATGTGGGATAGTTAGCCAGTGGCCCTGACCAATTCATTAGCAACTCATTTGAGAAGAACCTTTGTGTGCTAGCAAATGGGTCTGACATGAGAAGAAAGATTTTACATTTATTGGAACTAAGCGAAATGTCCCGTTCTTGACCAAATGTGAGAATGCTGGCTTTTAGATGGCAAGTTCCAGGGATCCTTTATGATGCTAATTTGCTACTTCTTTGGTGTGTGCTGAAAATTTTCCAACCAGCAGGAAGAATAGAGTACAATGTACCCGCAATTTAGAATTCTTACATTGGGAGGATGTACCTGCTGAGCAACTGTAGAAGATCGCCTACCTCATATTTGCTGGGAACCAAAAGCACCCCGCTACAAACACACATGTTGAGGCTTCACCCCAAACGTGATTACCAAGGGTCAGGGTATTTCGAACCTAATTAAGGTTTAGTGAGATCATAAAGATGGAGCTTTAGTCTAATAGATTGGTGACTTTAGAAGTAGCAAAAGAGAGAAACTCACAGAAAGAAGTAGCTATCTACAAACTAGAAGGGCCCCTCTGGACCTAATAGCATGAACACCCTGATCCCACTTCCCTCCTCAGAACAGTGAGAAGATAAACTGGTTTTGAAGCTGTCCTGTTGGTGTGTTCCTTATGAAGTCTAAGGTTACTAACAGTGAATTCACACCTGTCTTGCACTGTTCTATTTCCATTTTATTTAACACACACACACACACACACACACACACACGTGTGTCAAGTGACAGGCTTCCAAGTTGACAGTGGGGATGATGGCAGAGTAATTTGGTCTGGTTCTCATTTATTTCAGATTGTCTCACAAAGGCAGAAGAGGCTACATTCAGTTGACCTCCAGGACGTTATTGGCATCACATTCTCCAGACTGCATAAACCTCTGCTCACCAGGGAAGCCTGATTGATTCTGACTTCTCATACAAGTTGCAAAATTGTTTCAGGTGCCAGGTGAATCTTTTCACCTCGGGAGATGGAAAGATTTCACAGCTTTCATTTTGCATGTGAAACTTATTATGCCTCTAAAAACTATAAAATTGAGAGCCTAGATATAGTTTGTCAAAGATGTGAAATGTGAATGAATGGTAGTTGAAACCAAATTTATAAAAGAGGAGAAAATGGGCAGAACCAGGAGCTTTGGCTTCTTTAAATTCTCCCTATTATCCTTCTAGGCATCTTTCTGAACAGACAATGAAATCCATCATTGCGGAAATAGAAAGAACACAAGTGTGGGCATACCCTCCTACATGTCTTCCTCTTGAGGTTGTCACCAGTATTGACCTTTTATCCTGATGGGTATTGTCGCCAGGTCATCAGGGGAGGAACCATAGCCCCACAGGAAGACCACGGCTCTAAGGATTTCCTCTTCCTTAGGACATTTCCATTCAGCTCATTATGCTATTTGACTGACGCAGAATGATCTTTCAAGCTTGGGCTCAGAGTGGCTTTAAATTATAAGACAAGTCAACAATGTACCTACCATTTCCATATTTTAAAAGCAGAAGCCAGAGGCTTTGGCTCCCAGTCTGAGGTGGTATTAATGATATTTTAGAATAGGATTAATCATTATATGGTAAAATGCATGTGTTTTGGGAGACAAACTTAGTTCATAACCTAAGCTCCCCTTGAACTCCAAAGTTGAATCGATATCCCTTTACACGTGTGTAATCCTGTGATATTCTTTAGTTCAAAGACTTGAATTGCAGAGTGGCATCCGGGACAGATTGTCCTGCCACTTTATTGTACTTTTCATTCATCCTTTTCTCCCTTCGTCTTCTTGAAGATTCTAGAAAGCTGTCACACCCATGTGCTAAAGCCCATCACCAGGAGATTTTAGCTCAGAGGTTTTGTTTTGGCTCTGACTGTCTACTGGAGAATGGGCCTCCTGTTGGTACAAATTTCAGGAGGATTTCAGGAAGCACTGTGCCTGTGTCAGCCCCATAGCTGGACTTACTCCTGATCCCTAGCAATTCAGTATCTTCTCATTTTTCACCTCCTTGTCCTTCCTACATGACCTCAACCCTGCAAATCAGCCCCATCTTGTCCTTACTGTGGAGTCTGTGTGAGGTCTAGTCATTTGCCACCAAAAGCTTTTTCTCTTTCTTTTATGACATCACCATTCCTTGCATCATAGAGGGACATGCTTTATCTGATTGATGTTTCCTTTATTGTCCTGGCTGTGTTCATTCTTTCAAATGGGTACATTGATTCCACTTTCCAAACTAACTCAAATCTTCCACATTTCATGTAAAAAATACCATGCAAAAGAAGTTTTAGGAAAGGCACAGAAAGGGGCTTCAGTGTTGTGAATGTGGCCCACCATCATCAGCTGTAGCCTCTTTCTCTTACCCCAGATCCCCCAGTTCTCATTCCAACCTCCTTCTCCCATCTTTGTACGTCTTCTTTCAGAGAAGTACAGGGAAAGCAATGTCTGTTTTATCCAGAACTTTGGGGTAATTACTCTAAGATGACATTCCAGACATTGAAACAATCCCAAAAGTTCTATGAGTTTTGAATCACAAGTCTTACTGAATCCTTCACACACTTTAAAAACATGAATTTCAACACAGAACTCTCTTATAGTGTTAATCAGTAGCCATTTATTCAACAGCCATATTGAAATCCATTAAGTGAAAGACTCGGAGAAACAGGATGCATAAGTATCATGCCCTGTCTTAAGAGCTTGCAGCCAAATTCAGATGAGGCAGTGAAGACCAATCATAGTAGTCCTGGACAACAGAGGCTACACTTGAGTTGTGAACAAGGCTGATGGGTGTGCATAGGACAGGACTCTACCAAACTGAGTGAAGATATGTCCAAAAGACTTCCCAGGAAGCTGGAAATCCTTACTAAGGATTCCCTGTTCTTGAGGCCCAGACCAGAAGGTCTACGTGGCTGCTACTATTCTTCCATTTCCCCTTACCGCAGTGAGACTGTCAGCTGTCACAACCCAGTCCTGACAATGTAGGACTCTTCACAGCCTCTTCCCTTCCTAATTTGCATTTTTAATCATACCGAGTTGGGAAGCCTCCTAAGGAAGCTCCTTCCAACCAGGGCTCCTTAGAGTAAATAGACTTTCACTGGGAAAGGCTCCCAGGGGTGCTGTGAGGATAATGAGCCAGAGGGTTGTTTGATTGTTTGTTTTGATTGGATTATTTTGATTGCTTTGCGCTTCTTTCCTGGTTCTTAGTTTGCTTGGGAGTTTGGTAGGTTAGCAACTGCTAAGTAAAATGAGGACCATAGGTTCCTACAAGGAGGATGTAATGGGAAGTGCTTTAAAAGCAATAGCTCTGCTTAATGTGCCCTATGCTTTACCGTTGTTCTTATTTGAACCTTCATAGCAATCCTACAACATAAGTAAAATGGTTCCCACTTTATGAGAAAAGGATCAAATACCCAGAGACTAAAGACTGACAATTCACTGTCTTTGTGATGTTAGATTTTTTTGACCTTCTTTGTCCCTCATATCCTTTACCAGTATAATGGGGCAGACAGTACTTAACTCAGGCTTCTTGGGGATGTTGTCAGGATTTACTAGGACATAGATACTTCAGGATTTACTAAGATTATAGGTACCTATAGCAGTGCCTGAGAGTACACAGTAGCATTTGGGGATACCTATTGCTGCTGGCATTGCTGCCATATTGCTGTTGCTGCCCCTAACGTTGTGTGGTTATTATGTGACAGAGTCCAAGTTTCCTGTCCCTCTCACAGCAGGCACTCTGATACAAGGAAGAAGGGCTTTGCAAGAGTGACTTTCCAGGTACGGCTCATATCACTCATAAAAATAACAACCTGTTCTGATGCTAAGTAATTTTAGGATGGGCCAAAAGCCTACCAATGATGCCAACATCATTGCCACACTCAGTCAGTACAAGGACACTGATTTAAGAGATTAAGAGTTTGGAGGTGATTTCTTAGTGGTAGTATGAGGTTCAATTGTGTCTCATTAAGATGGCTCAGTGGGTAAAGACTCTTACAACCAATCCTGATGACCTAAATTTAATCTGCAAAAAGCAGCTGGTGGGAGGAAAGAAGAAACTCTGGCAAGTTGTTCCTGGATTTACAGGTGTGCACCATGTTACAGAGCCAACAACCAAAATAATCTTCACAAGATTTACATGCATATGGAAAACCACCAAATATTCTTAACTTTCCCAGGAAGGAGAATCTGACCTTCCCTCAGAAGACCAGTGTTGCACATCACCACACACTTTTCTTTGGGTTGTGAGGATGCTGAAAGTCAGATGCTGTTAGCGTTGGAAGCAACGACAGCACAGCACAAAAAAACGGTAAGGTATTCCATTTCTAAAAATAAAGATGCTTAATGGAAAACTTCTGGAGAGCAACTCTGTATAGCATCTGCCCCCGAAGCTAAGGCACCTCTGGACTAAGGGAGGGTGAGAGGGAGGATGTAGAACCTCCTCGCCTTAGGGTGAGCTTCTGTCAGTCATTTCCCCAACAGCTTGAGCCATGATAGGGAGTTGTGTAGGGGTGTAACACAGACCTGACAGGTCTCAGTGCCAGCCAAGAGGAAGCAAAGCCAAAACAGGGAATTATCCCTTTCCTTGTAATTACCTACTTGGTTAAATGCAAGGCAGGTTGAAGACCCAGTTCTTTGAATTTCGGCATTAGAAAGAATCATTAGCAAGTCTCAGGGGAATATGCCATTTACCACCTAGAGCAGAAGATCGACTTCTAAGGGACATGGGACTAAATCAGGGAATGCTTTACCAAAAGAAAACATCTAGGCAAAGACGGTAGAATTAGGGTGCCTCGCCGGAGACAGCTGAGACATCACAAGATGGACGAAGCGACAGTGTGGTGTGGTACCTCCAGCATAGTCCAGAGCACTGGGCCGCCCCGAAGCCTGTCACCACTTTCCACCCTCATTCTTGCGATCCTCCCGCCATAGAACACTCCTGCTTCACTCACGAGACGCTGACTGTCCTGTTGCACCCTAGAATCTCTCACAGGCTACACAAGAAGAACTGATAACATTAACAGTGACAGTCAGGGTTCTTCTCTCCAGGGGGATCTCTACTGGTTGTGGATTGGCCTTTCCTTCTTGGCCAGAGGGTCTGTGAATTTAGCAGAGTCTTGATCAGTACTCTCATGAAATAATGTATCTGGGCAATATCACACTCAGACAGATCATGGGGAGTGTGAAGAACTACTTTTGTACAAATTCCGGAGGGTCAGGCTGCCAGCAGGTCAGCATATAGCAAGTTCTTGCTTGACTCTCCTAGATGTGAGTTGTTTGTTTTTACTCTTTTGTGCTTTTCTGCCTTTGAGCAATCATCATTTTGCTTGGTATGTGGTAAGCAGACCAGCTGCCTAGCACATTCTCCCCCAGAGTCTGTCTGAGATGACTACCGTCCTTCTCAGGTGTCCTAACCTGGTTGTTCTAGTTCACCTAGCCCTCAGGTCCTAAAGACCCTAGAGATAGGTTCTTTCTTAGAAAGTGAACCTATGTGAAGTTCTTGTCAAGTTATTTCTAATGCCTGTTTTAGCTAATGGCAGTCTCTGCTTTCCAAATGCATTGGTCTCCTTTCCCCATCTCCCCCAACACTCCCATCCCAGTTTGATTCACTTTTGACCTCATATTGTGAATTCCCTCTTTCCTACCATCATTCTTATTTTGTACCCCATGGGAAAAAAATATACCCACAATATACATAGCCTGGATAGGTGGGCTAATTGTCACAGAACTGGCAAGAACTCAATAAATTATCTAATTCTTCGGTGCCAGTAGAAAACATTTGCGAGAAACATTTGACCTCTGCCTTTCATTATATACTCCCAAAGGTCATTTGTCTTAAGTGTAAACATTCCAAGTTACTGGACACTCATTATCTATAATTACATTCATTTGCAATTTGGGCAGCTCCAGAAGAATGTTCCATTATTGAGAAAGATAAAATCTATCTCCCAGCAAGGGTTTTTTTTTTTGGGGGGGGAGGTTGTGGTGAGGAGAATGATCTTGGGGTATTGAGTAGTGTGGGATCTTAAAGATTGCCTTAGATGCCTTTAACTACTCAGTGAGTAGAGGTTGGCCAATTTTTTAGGAGGGAGGTAGTTAGATAAATAAACAGATGGGAAATTGTCAGGCAGCTGGTGAGCAAAATAACTAAGGCTGCTGGGAAATCTACCCCAGGTACCTATCATAAACATGGTTAGGTTATTTCTTAGCATATGTACACATTGAAAAGATGGGTGCTAGGGGCTAAATATTCATGTCTTCTAATAGTTTATGTCTTTGGAAAACTCATATATTGAATGGAACTCTACTCCCCAGTGTAATGATGGCATTTAAAGGCAAAATCTTAGGAAGACAATTAATCCATTGGTGAAAGGCCCTTATCATAGATTGAATTGCATTATAATACAAGATGTGGAAGCACTCTTTCCCATCCCTGGAACAGCTGGAAGTAAGCCATCTAATTCCATCTAACTCAGAAGAGGGGCCTAATGAAGAACCCAACCATGCTGGGTCCCTACATTCTCAACCTCCCTAATGCTTGAACCCCTTAATACAGTTCTTCATGTGTGGTGACTCCCAGCAATAGAATTCATTTGCTACTATTATGAATTGTAATGAAAATATGATTTACAGATGGTCTGAGGTTACCCCTGTGAAAGGGTTGTTTCTCCCCTAAAGGGACTAAGAACCATAGGTTGAAACCTACTGCTCTAGACCATAAGATAAAAGTGTCCATTCTTTGAGTCACCTATTCTGCAGTAATTTGGTGATAACACACTATACTGCTAAGAAGAAAACAGCACCCATTTGGGAGCACACTTGGTATCTGTATAATATTCGCTGTTGGCTGAGTTAGGAATTAGTTAACTCAAAGACAAGTTTAAATTTAAGCACCACACTATGGTGAAAGTATCTTTGTGTAAAGAGATACACCTTCCTCACGATGCCCATCCCACATCCTAGTCTTTCCCATCAGGGACTGTGTGGAAGACTGAAATAAGTCCTAAACTTCCAGTCTCTCTAGCATGAGGGAGGAGGCTGACCCTATCTATCATATGTCTTTCAACATGCTTTCCAATAGAGAACCCAGAGGTCTGCAGGATTGTGTTTCATCAGGCCTGTCAGATCGTTTCCAGTGACTTAGAGATCTAATTACAAGAAAAAAAAATGGAGTGGGTGGTCATCTGGATCTCTCAAAGAATGGCTTCCTCTGAGAGAAAGAGAATGACACAGTCCTTCTAATTCTGGTTTCGTTTTGGTTTTTTTTTCTTCTGTGTTACAGGCAGCATTTTCATAAAGATAGCAGATGAGAATCCTATATTCATTGAGGAGGAAAAAGGGGTTCTTCATCTGCTAGTGTTTTAAATAAGGGAAACACATAATATTACTGCTATGCTTTGAAGACCCTTTGAAGATTTTAATTAGCACCGAATGTGTTATTCCATCTGCTTAAATGAGCAGGTCACATGGTCACAAGTCCGCTCAGCTCATCTGGTGAACCAGTCCACTGGGTTTCCTTGATTGGGAGTAATGAAATAAAGAACTCCGATTTAAAAGGCCCTGCAAATTACCCTATGGTTATATTAAAGAAGATTTTTTTAATAGAAAACTGTGAGCACACATATGTATAAATGTATGCATATGGTCCTATGTCTGTACCTATTTTATGAATTTATGCATGTGTATGTATCTGGAGGGGCAGGGAAGGGGAAGAGGTGGAGGATAAACACACACACAGAGGGGGAAAGAGAGAGACAGAGAACAGTACAGTCAATGAAAGCCACTTGAATACATGTTGGACTTCAGGCCAGTCCCCTACAGCGATTTGTGATGATAGATCTTTGTAAACATTTTTTGTGAAATAGTTCATTAATTCCATAGAGCACTTCCGTTTCTATAATCCTCTTTATTTTGTGATGTTAAATAGGTAGATAGTATTCCCGCAGTTGGCAGAAAATGAAGGTCTAGAGACCCCTGCCCCAGCTCCACAAGCTCACCAGAGACTTGCCAGAGTCATGTCACCTAGACTTTCTGATTTCATAGTATTCTGTTGTGACATCACCCTTTTGGTCATTTTAGTGACTTTCAGGCTTCTCAGTTACCCTGACTAAGAGTTTGTTGATCTTCTTTTACTTATCTTTGTTTGTTTTTCAAGAATCACCTCCTTGTTTCATGGAATTAGAGTATTGTGCCTTTAGTCTCTACTTCATTGATTTTTACCCTGATTCAGATTGTTTCCTTCTCTCTACTTAATTTAGATTTCATTTGTCTTATTTCTTCAAGAGTATGAGATACGTCACTAATTTTATTTGAGAGTTATCAGATATTTTAATGTAAATTCACAGAGCTATATATTTTATTTTATTGAAAATACATTTTTTCACACAATATATTCTGATTACTGTTTCTCCTCCCTCTACTTCTCCCAACCTCCTGTCTTATTTGGATTTCAAATCTTTCTGTCTGTCCTTAGAAAACTGACAGGCATTTAAGGAATAATAGTAAAATTAAATAAATCAGAACATGACAATGCCAAAACAACCAAGCAAGAGAAAAAAAAAACAAAGAAAAAGCCCAAGAAATGTATGTAGATACAGATACACACATGTCTGAACACTCAGGAATCCCATGAAAACACAAAAACAGAAGCCAGCATATATATACAAAGATGCAGATACACACATGCTTGAACACTTAGGAATCCCATGAAAACACAAAAACAGAAACCATCATATATACACAAAGGACACTTAAGGTAGAAAAAAAAAGTGCACTGGTTTACTATTATGAGACAAAGAATTTCCAAAGATGCCATTAAGTTCATTTTGTGTTGACCATCTGCTACTGGACATGGGGCCTATCCTTAAGACTTTTATTTCAAACCCATCTTGAAACAATAACAAAACAAAAACAAACAAACAAAAAGGCTTTTATTTCACCAGTGAGACTCCTCTGAAGAAAACTCTTTATTTGCAAGTAGCATCAGTTAGGGATAGCTTCTGGGCTGGGGATGGGTGTGTGTGTCCACTTCTTTCAGCTCAGGGAGGTCTTGATTCCTTGGTATTCTCTAACCCATCTGGCTCTTACACTCTTTCTGCCTCCTCTTCCTCATGGATCCTTGAGCTTTGGGGGAGGGATTTGATAGAGACATCCCACTTAGGGCTCAGTGGTCCAAGGTCTCTCACTCTCTGCATGTTGTCTGGCTGTGGGTCTCTTGTATTTGTTCCCATCTGCTTCAGAAGGAAGCTTCTCTAACAGTGGCTGAAAAAGACACTAATATACGAGTACAACAGCATTTCATTAGTTCTTTTACTCCTATGATCCTTTATTAAATTAGGAGTATTTGGTTTTCCCATAGGTCCCTAGCCTATCTAGTCTCAGGTTCTTGCCCAGCCAAGCAGAAATGGATATGGGGTCCATCTCAAGGAGTGGGCCTTAACTCAAATCAGATATTGGTTAGTTACTCCCACAAACTTTGTGCCTCTGTTGTACTAGTGCATCCTTCAGGCAGGTCACCATTGTAGATCAAAGGGTTTGTAGCTGGGTTGGTGTATTAGTCAGGTTCTCAGAGTAGCAGAGAATCTCTCTCTAGACAGACAGATAGATATTATAATGATTTACAAGCTGTGTTCCAATTAATCCAACAATGCCTGGCATTGAATGGAAGGTAAAAGAACCCAGAAGTCATTAAGTCCATGAAGCTGAATGGCTCAACTGGTCTCAGTAAATACTGGAATACCGAAAAAGTAGGCTCTTAAGCCAGTGAAAGAATGGACTTGCTAGGCCGGGCGGTGGTGGCGCACGCCTTTAATCCCAGCACTCGGGAGGCAGAGGCGGGCGGATCTCTGGGAGTTCGAGGCCAGCCTGGTCTACAAGAGCTAGTTCCAG
>NC_022035.1:13457816-13459940 GCF_000317375.1 Microtus ochrogaster | reverse complement strand
TGACTGAAAAAGCATGGGATAAAACCGGACTCTCTGAACATGGCAAACAATGAGGGCTGATGAGAAGCCAAGGACAATGGCACGGGGTTTTGATCCTATGTAATGTGCTGGCTTTGTGGGAGCCTAGCCAGTTTGGATGTTCACCTTCCTAGATATGGACAGAGGGGGGAGGACCTAGGACTCATATAGACTTCTTAAAGAAGGTGTGGCCCATAGTAAAGGTGTTTCTTTCTGCCTCAAAACATGGATTAAAAGCATATGTTTTCTCACCTCAAGATTCAGATTAGAATTGGATCTTTCTACTTCAAGTTAAGCAAAAATCCCTCGCTGATGTCCATATTTGAATTTTTGTTAAACCCAGATGTAGTCAAGTTGCCAACCAAGTCTTGGCCATCACAGCTGGTATTTATCATTCTACTTTGCAGAGTACCTTTCAATACCTGAACACCAGTCCATAGAGGTGATGTCTCTATGTAGGCACCAACACAAATTCTACCTGTTCTAGGAGTTGTGTTTGAGCAAGTGTCTTTCTAATAGGATAAAGCATCCTTTGGGTATATGCCCAAGAGTGGTATAGATTGGGTCTTGAGGTAGATGATTTCCCATGTTTCTGATGAACCACCACACTAATTTCCATAGAACTCTACACATTTATACTCCTACTAGCAGAGGATGAGCACCAAGAAGAATAAAAATAAAATAAACAAAACTCCCTTGCTCCAAATCCTTGCCAGCATGACCTCTTTTTGTTTTATTGATTTTTTAGTTCTGATTGGTATGAGTTGAAATCTTGAAGTATGTGTATGGTTCACATACATGCATGCAATGAGTGCATACTGGCAAACAAACACTCATGCAAAAAAGAAGTAAATTTACTAAAAGATAAAGTCAAAATAATACTAAAAACTTTAGCGAACACAAAAAAGAGGTAAAAATGGAGCAAAACAGAAAAAAAGAAAGAGGAAGAGGGATGAAGATGGACGCTAAAAAGAAATCCCATACTTGCTTAGAATTGAGTATAATAATAAAGAGTTATTTATTTAGGGGTAGATTCACAGATGAGTGGGGAAAATAGGAACTGAGTCCAGCAGCTGGAAGAGAGAGTATTTGCTTTACACCGACATTTATAGTATAAGAGGCCACGCCCAAGTGGGCGGCAACTTAAAGACTACTGGCTGAAGGAGTTCCTGCAACAGAGAGAAAGCTTTCCCTATTATGAAAAAGATGCACCAAGAAAAATAGACGCATTTCTAAAAGGGAACATATGTAAATATTTCAAAATGTAATAAATATCTTAAAAGCATTACTAAAGGTATAGTAAAGAAAAACAAAGAAGAGCCAATATAGAAACTTACATTTGTTTATAATGCAGAGATCAATGGATCATGAGACACCCACCCTCAATGGATATATGTACAACAGAACATAACCCAACTCCTGTACATAAGGTTCAGGAAAAGAACAGAAAGATCGTAAGCATTAGAGGGCCAGAAAGTCTTCTGTGAGGATTTGTCTCCTAGAGCTTACAGGGAAACTATACCCATGATACCTCAACAATATGGCTGCCCAAATAAAACCCAGACAATGACACTATCAGCAGACATGCTAACATGGAAGGGAGATATCTTACAATGACACTTGCATAACATGAAATACAAGCAAATAAGGACTGCTCAGGAGGGAATATTAGCCTCTCCCAGGGATGAGGTCTCTTATTGGTTGTTCATAAGAAATGCTCTGCCCGGAAATCTCATACACACAAACATCAAAAATGGACTCAGTAGGATATATGTGTGTATGTATATACGTACATGTGTATCTGATATATACATGTATCTCATACATAGATACTGACAATTCAAGGAGTGACTGGGAGAACAAAGGAGAGATTGAAGGGAGGAAACAAAATGGGTATAATTTTATTTTAATTTTTTTTACTAAAAAAAGAAAACACATAAGACTTTTTGTCTATTTTTTTTGTTTAAAAAGGTGAGGCATGCACATACACATGCAGAGAGAGAGCGAGAGTGAGAGAGAGAGAGAGAGAGAGAGAGAGAGAGAGAGAGAGAGAGAGAGAGAGAATGTGTTAGAGTACTGCTTTCTGAGCCCTGGAAACTTGGCAAC
>NC_022035.1:13425756-13457474 GCF_000317375.1 Microtus ochrogaster | reverse complement strand
TGCAGTAGGATCAAAAACCCATTGCCATTGTTCTTGAGTTCTCTGTAGTCCTCATTGTCCGCTATGTTCAGCGAGTCCGGTTTTATCCCAGGCTTTTTCAGACCCAGGCCAGCTGGCCTTAGTGGGTTCCCGCAAAACTTGAGTTCTCAGGTTTTATAGCAGTGAAAGGGAGGTAGGTGACTCCTGCGGTTAATCAGCCTCAGTACCACCACACTTCCGTGTTCTCTTCCCAGTGGATCTGTGCTCCTCATCAGTGCAGATAGGTATGTCCTTCATTATCCGAGCAGCGCTTCCTGCAGCCTACACTTTTGAGTGTGTCTTTGTCTGGCCTTCTGCTCTCCACAACTGCTTCCCAGGGCTGTCTTAGGCCCTGGGGCTATGGTAGATTAATTTCAGGCTCCCTGACTCATGGTTGTTCCTGCCCTCACTCCCCCAGGGTAGCTCAGTTTAAACAATAGATTCTCTCTCAAGAAGTCACTGAGCCACTGCCCTGTGAGTCATATGGAGTGACAAAGTGGATTTCTTCCCACTTCCTAACCATCCACCAAACAATCACTGTTGCATCAGAATTCACAACAGGAGTTGGGATTCTTGAGAGTCCTTGCACTCGTCCTGATACCATACTGCCAGTTCTTCCTCACAGGGGCTGCCTGCTCTGCCTTTTGATGGGACTCTGCTTTCTTCACTCCCCTGCTAGGGAGCCAAATGGCTATAACTGTGTTCTGAATTGGGTGGGAGGATACACAGATGGAGTATTGGAGCTGCTTTTCTCGAGGTTTTCAGAAATCGGGATTGACCAGATGGAGGGAGTGGGGATTGGCTGAAATTGGAGTCTCTTTTCTTTTCTATCATTTCTGTAGATGCTGAACCTTGAACAGTCAAGCTTTAAATATCCATTGGACCTGCCTTTTCTTTAGAACCTTCCCTTCTTTGTTTGAGAAACTTCTGTTGGCTACACTTAGCTTTTCATCTCCTGGGCAGGGAAGGCTCTCTCACACTTTTGTGGTTCCCCTCTTGATATACTAGTGGCTAATATTCTAACCAAGGAATGTCTCCAAAGTGCATTGAGAAATGAGGAACACTAACACACTATTGAGATTTATACAGGAGACAATACTCAATGTTTTTTAAAGATGCTCAGCACTCAGGCATAGTACCACATCTGTAATCTGAAAAATTAGGAGACAGAAGCTCAAGGATCAGGAATTTAAGGCCATAGCTACATAACAAGTATGAGGTTGCCTGGACTATATGCTATCTTGTCTCCAAATAACAAATCCAAATATCAGGCTCATCATTAAACATCATGATGGAGGGCCAAATACTCTCTCTTTTTAAAATTTTCTGTGAACTCAGATTTTTTTTCTTTTTTTAAAATCTCTTCCTGTTTCGTTCTTCATAGCATTAATCTTCATTTTCCCCAGTTCTAGCAGTGAACTGTGCAGCAGATAAATGGATCCAGAGGTCAGACTGACTGTTAGCCTTCACAGTCATCTCAAATGGTGGGTGTGGCTCCTAGCAACCAAAGGCAAAGTTACAGGTCACTACACCATTCACTAGTTCTGGGTCTCTTGAAACTTAAACTTCAAATGTCTGTTCTTTCCCTCCTTTTCTTGGTTCCTGTTTCCCATGACTGTTGCTAACACAGGGCCTATAACATATTGACATACTTGGATTACAATCACTGAGATAAAGATGTAGAATACTTCTTTACCCCTCCTCCAAAGATTTTTCCCCTGTCAATCTTCTATTGACAGACATTCAGAGAAAATCAGTGTCTTGATTCTGGTCTAAAACTACAGACTAATTTTGTCTTTTATTAAACTTTTCTTACTGGGACTGCAGAGTATGAACAATGTTTGTGATAGTCAATACAAGATTTTGCTTTGTCAGTAATTCTTGTTGTTGTTGTTTTTTTTTTTTTGTTTTGTTTTGTTTTTCGAGACAGGGTTTCTCTGTAGCTTTGGAGCCTGTCCTGGAACTCCCTTTGTAGACCAGGCTGGCCTCGAACTCACAGAGATCCGCCTGCCTCTGCCTCCTGAGTGCTGGGATTACAGGCGTGCGCCACCACCGCCCGGCGTAATTCTTGTTTTTTGATGATTCATGTTGATAGTCACTCTCCTGTTCATGCTCATTTGAGTTTCTAATCTGAGGCTGCTTCTAACATATCCACTATGAACACTCACAACCAAAGCAGTTTTATAATTATTTGTGTACTAAGAACAGAATTTGAGCTCAAAGTTGTCTAAATAAAATGGATATTCTAATGATATTTCATGTAGTTTCTTCTCTATTAGTTATACTACTATGCTAACATACATCACCAGAGTATGTAGAGTCTCCAATATAGCAAAAGATTCCAGGAAATGTCAGGTTTGAAACTGTCTTAAAGTCTCTAGAAAACAACTGAAGATCAGTTGAATATGATCTTGCATTTTATTTACATCTTAGACCATTCTATGCAATTGTAAAAATATATAACAAACTAATTTATAACAGATATATAATATAGTTATATTATTATTTTTATATATAAGAATATAATGTTATCTATTATAATAGATAAAATTTACTGGCTCATGATTACAGAAGCTGGAAGGAACACCTGGCAGGGGTCTTCTTACTATTTCATCTCATTGTGAAAGGCAGAAGGAAGGCTGGGAAAACAGGGGAGGGGCAGACTCTCTTTGCACAATAGTCACAGGCTGACTCATGAAGATAGAGCCTTTCAAAGATTCACCAGTTATCATGGTTTCACTGGCCATTAGATTTCTGCTTAAGTTTGGAGGATGCTTTCAAACCATAGTAGCTTAGTATGAAAGAAGTTGCAACAGATTGGAATCAGTCAAAAAAATATTCTGTATAGATTAGAGCTGGCCAGAATTTTCCTTATCCCCAATAGCTAATAACTATTTACTGCTTCAGCTATGTTTATTGATTAGAAAGTGAAGCAATCAAGTCTAAATTTAGTTTTTAAAACTTTTTATAGTGCATTTTATTTTGTGAGCATTTAATACATGCATACAAAGAAATATAATATTCATTGCCATTTTCTTACTTTGACTCCCCATACCTGCCAATGCTTCCTCCCCCTAACTTCATGCCATCTTTTTTCTGTTATGAAATGTCTAGTTGGTGCTGCCGCCATGTATGTTGGTGTGAGGTCATTCACTAGAACATGGCAAATGTACCAATGGCCATGCCCCCAAAGAAGAAAGGTTTTTCCCTTCCCTAGCAGTTATCAAATGCAAATCGCTCCTTAGGGCTTGGGCTTGGAAATCATCTCCCCTACCTATGTGGGGTTTTGGCTGACTTGCTGAGAGTTCATGAGGGCAGTAGCCATCTCCAGATGACAGCACCGCATAGCATCCCCCAGCTCTCTCCTTCTTTCCTTCTCCCCTGGCGCTTCCTGAGCTTTGGCGTGAGTGGAGGAGTTTATAAAAAGTAAACTTTAAGAAAATTCAGACCCTTAAGGAGACAGAATATACCACTTAAACAAATAAGTAAAACTCTAAAGAAGAAAGCATAGCATTTCAGTTTGAAACACTCGTCTGCTTGCATTTATTCTTTCTCTCATTTTGACTGAACCTTCTCTTTTCCCCCATTCAACAAATATTATGAACATCTACTATGAGCAAAATTCTGTATTGCACAACCAGCAAACTCAGTGTTGATGAAAATGGATAAAAATCTCTTCCACCCCAAAGCTTGCAATTTGATGGAAATAGATGTTGAGCAACTAATTACACAGTTATCAAAACAGGATTTCAATATGATCTGTAAAATACAGGACGTCAAAGAGACACACAGCAGGGCTGTGAAATGAGCTTTGAGACGCGTGCAGGAAAGTGCTCTGGCAGGGTGTGCTTCCCTTGCACAGCAACCTGAAGCCCCAGAGATAAACAAATAGGGAGAATGATCGGAGTGGGGTTTTAAAGGCTTACCCTAGCTGCAAGCCGAAAAGTAAGAAAATAAATGGTTATCTTGGTAGCGTCTCATTCCCTTTCTGGGCGTCAACTTTCCCCTACCACCTTTCATCACAGGAAAGCCTAGAAACCTTCATTTTCATGCTTCCCCAGGCCACCAGCCAGGACTGCCCCTTGAAAATGGCCTTGCTTCTCCTGCTTCAACATTGTTACAAATGTATTGAGTTAGATGAGGTGTTACCCCTGTGTGTTTTCTTCTTTCCTCTGTTCAAATCCAGTAGGATTCTTCTTCCTCCATATAAAGGAGAAAAGATGAAGTTAGCTCAGTTAGAGACTGACTTTGAGCACAGGCAATCAAACCGCTCATCCTGTCTCAAATTCTAAAAAAGTGAACATGCAACTTGTCTAATCTACATGCCCATACATTTGCTTGCCATTTCAGAAGAATTTGCTAATTGTTGGATCAGTTTCTGGAGCAGATGCTCATCAACCAAATGTCTACCTGGGTTTTGAACATAAAGAAGACATATGTTCCATCTAGGACACGTATACATTTCCTTTGTCCTATGTGCAGAAGTATCTGCTTTTCCTGATTCTTAGAAGGAGGCGAGAAAATTCTGTGCCGGTATTTTGTGATTCTGTTTTATTTCTCTTCCCTTCTTCCCCTTGAGATTTAATAAAAACCATATCTATATTAAGCCGACCATAAGTAACACTGAAACTATGGACAAAGAAACAAAGAAAACAGGAAGATATTAGTCTAAACTGTGTCTCCTTCTTGACTTTTAAAGGAGTGGCTACAGCTGAACCTTTCCCTGATGGAGGAGCAGGAGGAGAGAGGGGAAAGCATTGTTTTAAAACAAAGTCCTTGTTGTGTCCTTCAAAACTGCTGCCCCTCCAGGAAAGCAATAGAAATGTGCTTCTATTAAGCCCTTCTGATCTGGATGGAAAGCTCTCCAGGGTGCCCCTAGCAGGGGCCTGTAGGCACAGCCATTTCAACCAATATGGAACTATTGCATTATTTTTCCCTGAGGTTTGGGAGAATGATTCATTACACCAAATAATAGCAGAAACAAGTCTGAGCTACAGAATTAGCATCCACCCCCATGAGCAGCTTTTGGGTTGTTTGTTAGGAACACTATCCAAGGGGAGGCATAATTCACTCTGAGCAGCTTGAACTAATATCATTGTTTCTCTCCGGCTTATGTATCAACTTCACACTAGAATTAGAGCCGATAATCTTTTTTTCTCTCTCTCTAGTCAATCATGACAGGTCTCCGAGTGCCTGAGCATTCTCAGCATGACAAGAATAGAGAAGGATGCACCTTGCATTCTGAAAATGGTGAAGTTTCCAGATGGTGCTAGGGAGGAGAAGCAGATAATAGCAATGGGGCTTCTAACAGAGGACTCGTCCCCGGCAAAGCAGTCACTAACCTTAGAAAAGGCAAGTGCCCCCTAATCCGATGGTGCAGGTTGTTAGTTTCCCACTCACCAGGAAATTTAAAGAAAATAAATGTGTGTGCTAATGTGTTACCGATGAAACACAATAAGTATCCTCTCCACCTTGCCGTCTTTGGATCAGAGGTAGACATGAAAATAGCACACTTGTCAAAACACCCAGGCCTAAGGTGTTAGGAGCAATATAAATGAGGCTGAGAAACAGAACTGCTGGGACAGCAGTTCAGGGCTCACACTATTTTTTGCTCCTCTGTTTCATCTGTAATACACTTTTTTACACGGAGAGAGTACAATAAATTCATCCCTACTTCTTTGTGGAAAGAAACACATTGTAATCAGGCCATTTTTATTCAGTTCAGCAAGAAAAAGAAACCATCAGTTCATTGTATAATTTGTGTAAGTTGTTTGTACATATTGATTTTACCATTGAAGAGTCATTTGTTGATAGCTACTGTGCCTACTAGGTCAGTAATGCGAAATCTGGATGACAAGGAAAAGGGTTCACAACACTTAATGCGACGGTGGGTAGTGTGTGCCAAGTGTCAGAATCATGTGGGGTGATGCTAGTTCAGGAGACCTGAGGAAGACGCCAGAGAATTCGCACTTCTAACTGATTCACAGATGGTGCTGAGGATGTTGATCTGGCACCACAATTTGAGAAGCCATGGTCCTGGATGTGCTTCTAGGTCTTGGATATCCATTAAACCACCTGGGGAACTGTGAAAAAGTCTTTATGCCAAAGCAGAAATCCAGATCATGTGAATCAAAATACCATGTGTCATCTGATGTAAAAACTACTGAGAAACAGTGGACTTGTGGGACAGTGCAGTGAATCGGAAAACCAGGCTGAGTTATAAAGAACCCTGTGGTAGACCATGTAGAAGGCCATGTAGGCTGATGAAAGAGCATTCTGAGGAAGGAGCTGGAGCAAAGGAAAACAAATGTTCCTAACTGTGAAACGAATAATTCAGAGGGTAGAACCAGCAACCGGAATGTCTCTGAAAATAATTGAGGAAGAGATTACCCAAGATTGGGCCACGTTGAATAAACAGTAGAGTTGCTGAATTGTAGATTTAAGCAACAATGTGGGGACTGGTTTCTTCAAATTCTCTTTGAAGAAAAAGTAAACTATTTAATGATTAATTTACAGTTAAAAATTTCTGGTTGTTGTAAGGAAATGGAAAGGAGATGATGAAGAGGAGAGAGGACACTGTAATAGGTTAGCAGGAACAAAGTAACACTGGCCTTTATAGGGTGGCAGCAAGAATGGACACTTAAGGGTAGGGATGATGCTGGATGTCTTTCTGTATATGTGTTGTTTTTATTGGTTGATAAAGTTGTTTCAGCCAATGGGTTAACAAAGCAATGTCAGGTAAGAAATATGAACAGAGATTTATAGAGAGAGTAGGCGGAATCAGAGAGATGCCATGTAGCTGCCGAAAGAGAATGACACCAGCCAGAACCTTACCCCGGTAAGACACAGCCTTGTGGCTATACACAGAATAATGAAAATGGGTTAATTCAAGATGTAAGAGCTATCTAGAAATATGCCTGAGTCATTGGCCAAACAGTGTTGTAATTAATATAGTTTCTGTGTCATTATTTGGGTCTGAGTGAGCAGGAAATGAACAAGCAGTCTCTGCCCACACAGGCTTGAATAAATTTTAGATGAAGAAGTAACATAACAGGATAAGTGGTACAATAGATAATGAACAACACAGATTTAAAGAGTATGACAGCTGAGAAAATGGCAATAACACTGATTTGTATGAGGAAAAGGGTAGGTTTTTATTAAGAAAATTAAGATTTTCCATCTTGTTAACATAATGTATTCACATGTAGAAATAACATACAGTACTTATTAATATGTAAGTTTTACATTTTTAATTATTATTTTAAAAAAAACAAATTGAGAGCTGAGTACATTGCTACTAATCCAGCCGTGATAGGAAAATCACAAAGTCAAAATCAGCCTGGGATGCACAGCAAGACCTGTCTCAAAAACCTAATAAATAATAATAGCAAATTCTGTTTGGGGAATATTAAGTATTATTTTCATTGCCTAAGAGACATTTAAATAGAATTATTGAATAAATATTTTGTTATTCAAGAACAGAAAAGGGAACTTGAAAAAAATTGTCAAAAGAATTTGAGAGTCGCCAGTCTTTATGGCCATGGGATTGGGTGCTACATAAGAAGAAAGTAGAGAAAGGGGCCTAGGTTAAACACTGTGGAATCCATTTGGTTAGTGAATGAGTAGATGAAAATCATTTGGTCAAGGAGCCTGAAGAATAGAAGCAGGAGATCCAAAAAGTAAAGAAGGCAAAAATTGCGCAAACAACAGCAGCAAAAGACAAGGACTGTGTGGAGAGATGGAAATGATCGGTGTTTTGGGCACTGCTTAAAGTCAGGAAGATGAAGGGAGAAATTGTTCTTCTGGTTTTTAGTTAACATACAATACAATGGGTTTTATTATTCAATTTTTATTCATATTTTGTTTTTGTTGATCCTCCTGCCCGTGCTCAGTCTCCTTGTGGAACAGCACCCTGACCCCCTATACTGCACCCCAATAGTCCCCGTTGTACCTTCCTGTCACATGTGGCCTACTTGCCTCTTTCCCAACTCCTTCATCTGCTCCCAAAGGCCTCTTTTCCCCCTGTTATTGTCTCTGTTCTGTTTTGGTGACCTGTATCCATCCGTACATGTATATAAAAAGTTAAATATAAGGTCCTTTTATGAGAGAGAACATGTGGTATTTCTCTTTCTGAGTCTGAGATATTTCAAATTATTATAATAATTTCCAGACCTATCCATTTCCTGTGAATTTCATGTTTTTATGGCTGAATAAAATTCCATTGTGCACATATGCCACATTTTCACTATCCATTCGTCTGTTGATGACATTTAGGCTGGTTTCATTTCCTTGCTATTATGACAAGTGCAACAATTTCATGGATGTGCAAATATCTTTGCAGTAGGATATAGGTCCAGGAGTAGTACATTGGGTCATATGGTAATCCCATTTTTTAATATGTTAAAGCACCCCCCCCCCACTGACTTTCATAGTGGTTGTATCAGTTCTACTTCTATTAGTGGTGAATAAATGTTCCTCTTCCCCCCACATTCTCATCAGCATTTTTTGCTATTTGTTTTCTTGATGTTTGTCATACTAAGTGGGGTAAGGTAGGATCTGAAAGTAGGGACACATTCGAGTGAATAAATCTAAGAATCCCTGGAGAAGAGGAAGGAGCTGAGATTAAAGCCTGATAATAAAATAAGCAATAATAGTAAAATAATAAAAATAAAATAATCAATTTAGTCAATGAAATTATAGCACAAAAATCCCCGTATCTGGAGGAATAAATGGGCATCAGAACAAAAGCACATTCAGAACCTAAAATACAAGTGACCCAAAGAACTCCTTCGTGATATATCATAGTCAAGAAGAAACATTATTAAAAATTATGAGGGAAAAGTAATGACTAACACACAAAGGCATAAACATCACAATATTTTTCATCAGCAATCCTAAAATCTAAGAAAGCATGTAATGGCATATTTCAATATCTAGAAGAAAATAATTACCAAACAAGATAGATAGGGGCAGCAAGGCTATTTCTTAAAATTGATTGGGAAACAAGACTATCTCACGACACAAGCACGCACTAAGACAACTTTTGAAAAGCAAACCATTACTGAAGAAAATGCTCAGCAATACATTAAAAATATAAAAAGAATAAAGATATTATCTACAAGATCATATGCATGAAAGAGTACATTGAGGGAAACAGACACATGAGAAGAGCCAGAGAGTAATCTACCATGACCAATATAGCAGAACAACAAACTCTGGTATTAACACGCGAGAAAGAAAAGGACTGTTATCAGTCAACCAAGCAGAACAACCAACAAAATCTTAGGAAGCAGAAGACATGGCTCAATAATAACCTTAAATGAAAATAGCCTCCACACTGATTAGAAGATGTAGACTAACGAGATTAGAAAAAACCAATGTGATTCTTCTGCCATCTCCAAGAAATACATGTCACAAGCTAACATATCTCAAACTGATAGACAAAGGAAGTCAACCTAACAAACAAACAAAAACCATAAAGAAGCTGATTTAGTGATTTTTCATATATCATGCAGTAGACATTTTAGATGATAAAGTGACACAGCTAGTTAGAAGGGGTAATGAGGGCCACTACATATTAGCAAAGAGAACAATTCATGAAGCAGGTATAACAATAGCTAATATGTATACTCTGAATCTTGGAGCTCTTTTTCATATAACAAATACTACAGAGAGTAAAGGGGTCACATAACATATTTTCATCTCTATGTAGGTCCCCCAACCTGAAATTCAGCAACAATATCAAAACCCTCAGATATAAATTATCCCATAGATCAATGAGATTTAATAGACATCTACGGAATATTCCATCCTTCTCAATGGTTCATGGAAAATTGATCACACCATAGATCACACTGTAAGCTTTCATGTGTCTAAATAAAGAGTATCAGGGAGCCTTGTATCTTATCAGACCACAGTCAAATAAAACTAGCAAGCCACAACAACAGAAATCATATCAATCCCGTTGGGTTTTTATGATTTTCAGCTATAAATTGAGGCAGAAAGGTAGATTGCCATGACTTGATGAATTACTTGAAAGTGGGAAGTGGAGTGAACATAGGGATAGGAAAACTGTTTATAAAGAGAATGAAATCCTGCAGTAGCAGTTAGGAAAGTGGTTACTGAGGGACTTTTGTGAAAGATGGGAAACCCAGATACAGGTACTTCACCCTAGATGACAGGGAGAAATTAATGGTGCTAGGAAAAGAATCATCAAATTTAAAATCTTAGAAAAGCCATGGAGGAGAGATACAGAGAGCATGGCAAGCATTTGGCTTTCATGAAGGAAGAGGAACTTTCTGTTTCAGGAAGAAGAAGAGATGAAGATCAAGGCCACCATTGATCAGTTTGTTAAACTTGCTATTTGTTTTTCTCCATAGAAAAATATGAAGTAATTAACCAGACAGTATGGAAAATAAACTTACCTGGAGTAAATACTTTTCCTATTGAATGAGAAAACAGAGTAAGAGCTTTAAAACCGGAATTCTAGGGCCCACTGTCAAGTTCTGACCTAGCATACAAGAGGCCCTAAATTCATGTGGCATGTGTTCCTATAATCCCAAAAGTTATAGAATCAAGAAAGGAGAATTCCAGTCAATTTGAGAACAGGTTGGAATACATGGATATTGTGAAATACTAGTTGAAAATGTGGTACATTTGTTTATGCTGTGCAACATTGGTTTGATGATGCAATGATGTATGGTATTCTTTTATGTTGTATTTGTTTAACTCTGTGAGGCTGTTTTACTTTGCCTGCCAAAAACAGCCAATTGAGAGCTGACCAGCTAATGTCTACTCAGAAGAAATGATAGGCAGGGCTAGCAGGCAGAGAGAATAGATAAGTGAAGAAATCTGGGAAATGAAGATGAAGGAATAAGAAAAGGAAAAAGAGAGGAGGACATTAGGGGCCAGTCACCCAGCCACACAGCAAGCCACGAAGTAAGAAGTAAAGAAAGGCATATAGAATAGAGAAAGATAAAAGCCCAGAGGCAAAATGTACACAGGATAATTTAAGAAAAACTAGCTAGAACCAAGCCAAGCTATGGTTGGGTATTAATAAGGAAGAATAAGTCTTCCTGTATTTGTTTGGGAGCTGGGTGGAGGGCCCCCCAAAGAATAAAGAATAAAAAGAGTTAAATGCAACCAACAACACTTGGCGAGTTGGAGGTCAGTTTGACCTACATAGAACCAAAATATTAATCAATTTTAAAAATTAAATTCTAAACTTAGTGTAGTGGTATGTGCCTGTAGTCTCAGTCACTCGGGATGCTACAGTACAAGAATCACTTTAACCCAGAAGTTCACAACCACCCTGGCCAACATATGTAAGACCCTATCTCAAAGGAGTTTTCAAGTGATCACTAAAGAGATGTGCATTAGTGAAAAGTAGAATTTGTGTGATTCCAGAAAAGGAAGAAATAGAGAAAAGGAAGGGAGTGTGATTGCTTGAATGTAACTGGCCGTCGCAAGCTTAAAGGGAGTGGTTCTATTAGGAGGTGTGACTTTGTTGGACTAGGTGTGACCTTATTGGAGAAAATATGTCACTCTTGGGGTGGGCCTTGATGTCTCCTTTACTCAATCTACTTTCACTCATGGAGACCCCTTCCTTTGCCTTCTGATCAAAACGTAGCTAGCACCAAGTCTGCCGGCATGCCACCGTGTCTCACCATGATGATAATGGACTGAACCTCTGAAGCTGCCACCTCATGTAAGAGTTGCCATAGTCATGGTATGTTTTTCATAGCAATAGAAACTCTAATCAAGACAGAGAGAAAGAAGCCAAAATGAAGTCAGGACTATCCTCTGTGCCATGTGAACCCTGTCCCTATATTACATACAATCTTTCGTGCATGTATGTGGATTGCTTGCTAAGCATAATAACAAATTACTTAAAAAAAAAAAAAGAGTCCTCAGGGTGATTATCCAGTGTGGGCAGAGTTTGGACAGTCAATGAACACAGACTCAGAGCTTGAGAACAAGTTTTGAGACCTGTCTCTTGATACTCTGGCGACATTTGCATCTCAAACTGAGCATGCCAGAAGGAAAGACAAGTGAGTCATCCTGGGAATAGAAGGATGTAAAGTGAGTCTCCCACGCTGGTCCTTGGAGTTCTTTCAATCTCCTCTCCTACAGAGCTCTGAAACTCAGCCTAGAGCGACTCATCTCCCTTCACCTTCAATGCCAGGGATGGTTTCTGCCACATTCCAAAAAAAACACTACCCAGAAAACTCCATTTCATCTTGTCAGATTCTAAGCCTTTTCCCAGTTGATATTTTTGCAGATGCCTCAGTAGATGGAAATGAGCCTTATCAGCAGGAGAGACAAGGAAAATCAAAGGAGCACAACCCGTCAACCACACCTGAATGGAAGGTGTGGCTGTGTTCAGCTCAGCTTCCCTCCTGGACAGCTAATGCATGCATGAGAAATAAGCCAACAAGTTGTTCGGTGTAGCAATAATTTCCTCTTCAGTTTCTGTGAAGCAGTCAGTCTTTGCTATGGCCAGAGAGATAGAGAGGTAAACAACAAAGAGGCGCTTTCAGGAGTAGCCTGCCTTGTGCTGCTCATCCAGTTCCCCAGCATTTTCGCTGCTGTAAATACTCGAATTTTTAGCCCTACCTCACCTTCTCAACACTCCATTCCACTAATAACAAAAAATTTTTCTCAAACTTAGACTTGAGGCCTGAATTTGAGTCCCGTTATTATATTCAGCTGCTTGTCTTGACGGAATAAAGCACCCCAAGTCCTCAAGTCCTCGTAGACCTGTCTACTGGCACGCTCACACGAACCCCATATGCTGCCATACTGAATCTTTCCTACACAGCAAACAGAGAGGCACATGGAAGGTATTCTGTCCCACCCCTGCCATCCTGTCCTACCCTCCAGGGTCACTTTGATGTGCCTTTTAAACATGGTCTACGGCTCAGAATCCTCTAGAAGCCTTCCCCTGTCACTACTCAACCTTTCTAGGAGTGTTTATTGCTCTGGCAGGTTTCTGAGGTAAGGATCATAGTCAGAGCATCGCTAGGTGTTATAATATGAAACCACACCTGTGAGACCAAAGAGAGACCTCACCTCTGTGTAAAAGAACGAGAGAGATATGAAAAGGATGAATCAGGAATGCTGACCTTCGAGGTCAGGGTTTCCCTTTCATGTGTCATTGCTGGCTTCTTAGCAGCGTTTGTTAAAGTTTATACCACTTGCCCCTACTTAAGAGTCTTCTTTTAGTTTTTATGATGTCAGTATCTCTTGTAAACATCTGAATTGTAAACTTATCTAATTACCCAGCTTCCCATCCATGTGCTCAGTGTCTGGAACTCAGTAAAGACCCTCTGTTTACGAGTCCCTCATCTTAAAGTCCATCTCCATTCAACCAGCACACTTTCCATTCCCGTGATGGCTATCTATTTTTAAGTGAAAATTCAATGCTGTAATTTCTTTTTTTTTTTTTAAAAAAAAAGATCTCTTTGTTCTTACATTTTAAAAAAGACTTTTTGGGTTACAATTATTTATTTGGAGTGAGGAAATGAGCACAGGTGAGTGGATACTTTCTAGAGTTGGTTCTTTCCCTCTCCCGTATGTGGGTTCTGGGGATCAAACTCTGGCCGCAGGTTTAGAGGATGGCTAGCTGGCTCTAGTGAATTGAAGAGAGCATCCCATCCATTCCCTGCTTACACTCCCCCTGCATTGCCTTTCTCGGATTTTCACAGGCAGAATTTTCACTAGGCAGACATTCTCAAGGGACAGCATTTGAGAACACACAGCTCTCAGTTTGAAAGGGCTATCATGCTAGCCCTCTGGGGAAAGAGGGTACCTCCTTGCTAATATTTTCCATTGAATTTTAGGGGCCTGTTGTATTGAATTGTCTCAGATTACATGAACACACATGTGGCAGACAACAGAGTAATCCCTCCCCAGAGTCAAGGCTTAAATGCTCAGATTTTATGAATATGTTATTTTACATCTCAAAAGAAACTGTACAAATGTCATCAAGTTGTCATAAATCAGAATGATTGGTTATATTTTAGATTATTCAAATAATCTCATAGAAACCACAGCACTGATTTTTGTAAAATAAAGGAAGTGGGGCTGTGGTCGTTGTAGACGTGCTAACAAAAACCAGTCGTAAAGACACATGAAACACACTATGATTCTGACACTGAAGATGGAGGAGGGGACCACTAGCCAAAGAAAGTGGGAAGTCCCTAGGAGCTGGAAAAGCGTCTTCCCCAACCCTCTGAAAGAAAGCTGTGTTGGTGCCTTGCTCTCAGGACTGAGATAGCGAATCTGCTTTGGAGATGCTGTGTAGCTTGTGGTGTGTTACTAAAAGAGCAGAAGGACCCTAGCGGAGCAATTTAACCAAGTACCGGTAAACTATCTGACGGCTGCACGGAAATCGTGTGCCTATGAAGGCAGGAGCATCCGAGTATCCATATCTGGCGGAAATCTGGAAGATACATGTTTCTTGAGGAAAAGCTGAAATGCAGTTACGGTCGTCTCAAGAAACAGATGCCTGCCCAGAGGGTAACACAAACTTGTAATCCTGGCTCCCAAGAGGCCCCACACTGCACTCAAGACACATCTTTAAATGTGATCTTAAATTAAATGATAATTCTCATAAGCAATCTTAGCAGTTATGTGGGAGAAAACATATAAACTTGATTCTATAAACAAAATATAATACTAGCTATTTTTGCAAGCCTTGTTTCCATGGAAATACGCATCAACATGACAGGAGAGATTCACTGTGGCTGGGTTTGCGATGGTTCAACAAACAGATATTTATCTTTTTAAAGAGACAGGATTCACTTAGACATCTAGTCTTCATGTGATAAATGATTGAAGTTATATGAGCTTTATGTAATTGAAAACTCTTGCTGTCCATGGAGAAAAATAGTTTTCATTTTGTGCTAGGATTTCTGATCTTCTTGGAAATTTACATCAAAACGCAATTTAAGGGGAAAAAAGTCTAAAGCTGGTATCAAGAATCTAATTAGATATTAGTTCAACTCTCAGCCTGATACAAAATAAAGTAAATTAAGAAAGGGATGCACTAGTCCTGTTTCTGCTTCCTGATACAAATCGATCTGCTTCCTTTCAATGAATCCTCTTGACATCCTACAGCATGATGCTCAATCACTAATCCATCCTTGTTGAGTGAAGGCTGCTGAGAGTAGTGACGTTAAATGATGAGGTTTAGGTCCTATTACCAACTCTGAAATATGTTCCAGATGAGGCATTGGATTTATATGTTAATGACTCTATTTCACCACTCCTGGCTAATACATCTCACTACCATCGACACTAAAGTCTTACTAAACCTCCACAGACCTTTGGATGGAGAAGTTTCTAAATAAATCAATGAAAATGAGCACAGCCTATTTTCTGAGCCTGGCACATCATGGCTGCTTGACAGAATGAGTACAGTTTCTGCTTGTTTCTAATCCAATAATACCCCTTAATTTTTGCAAGATGTGGAAAGTGGTTTGATGGACCACAGGAAACAGATTCAGCTATTTCATGAGCAGAGTAAAGCTTGAAGGACTGCAAAGAAATGGGGAGCATTCAGAGAGCCGGATGACCTCTTTCTTCAAAAATCGAGGCTTTCCTTTTTGCCTCTTATTTTAACAAGAGTGTATTTCCCTGAGGAAGTTACGTAACAGCAGAGCTGACTAGGTTGCTACAGCTCTTCCCATACTTATTTGTTCTGTATTATCCTTATTTAATTTGCAAACCTAAATAGTGTTAAGTGTAGAGATGTAACTGCGGACTTCATTCCATTTGCTCTGAAGTGGTTCTGAAGAACACAGGCATCCCTGGTCATGGTCAATCAATGGCTTCAGATTCTCCACCTCTGTTACTGCTCCCTTCCTGTTCCCATCTGAAAGCCTGGCCTTCAGAACCCCATCAGCTACAGTTCACTCTTCTCCATACTGAGGCATGGAGAGGGAACATCTGTGGCATATCTTCCTCAGGTTCTTACCCTTTGAGTACGTGTGTGTGTGTGTGTGTGTGTGTGTGTGTGTGTGTGTGTGTGAGCGCGCACGCGCACACACACACACTCACATGTGATGCTTTGTAACATCAAGAAAGAAGTGTTATCAGTCTAACAGGCTTCTTTGGGAATATTATATATGGCTGTTTGTTCCTTGCTTGGCGAAGGAAGAGTCTAAGTACATATACAGATTTTTCAGTGCTGTGTCCAGGCACTTCATGTGGCCCACTGCTAAAACTTTGTGATCTTTGCTTATTTATCTAGGGAAATTTTGCTAGACACCTACACAGTGGTCATCACAGAAAACATGGTGTTTGATTTAAAGAGGCTGTTTTAGGTTTAGAGTTGCATATACTTGGAAGTACTCACTTAATCAAACCCATTATCTTTTCTCTTTGTGACATGATAGAAAATAGAGTTGGTTCTTGGTTTCAAGTTTACTTGACATGTTCTCATTCAATATAGTTGTTTCTATGTCAGTTTTATGCTGTTTTTGATAACCTGGCCTCCCATCCACGTGCCATACCAAAGACAGGGGCCTGGCATACAGGAGAAGTACTCAGTTCGTTACGAACAACAGGGCAGAGCAATCAAATCTTAGCACGGCATGGAGGCAGCAGAGGGAAGTGGATGCAGAGGTCATACATGATGCTCATGTGGCAGATTATGGGAAGATATTTTTTAAAAAAAATATGAATCAGTGGATCAAAAAACAAAAACACAGACCATAAACATGCCATTTCAAATTCAGAATCAGAATGGGTATTCATTCATTTCAATATTCTGTAGCAGCAATCAATGTTTTGTTTTTAATAATGGCATGATAAGGACAATAGCAGTTTCCATATGTTATATAAGCCATTCGAGTTTGTACAGTCAAGGACAAATTGCCCAAATACTTAAGCATCCTCAACAAACACAACAAATATACAGTTTTATATTGTAGTTACAAGTACCAGGGATGTTTTCCCAAAGCCCCAAACACATTAAGGTTTCCTGGACTAACTGTAGAATGAGATGTGTGGAAGCTATTTACCTCCAGATAGAAATCTTGTCTTTGTCATCCAAATCAATTTCTCCCTTAATTTTTCTTGGGGCTCTGCACTGATTTTTTTCCCCTGTTGGGCCTCATGCTGAATAATTTATTTTCTCCCGCTTGCTCAAGCCCACTAAGTCCACTTGCTCTTTAGTGTACATGTGTTTAAGATGGTGTGTGTTTTTCCTCAAATGAAAACACCATTACTTTCTCATTGCACTCAAATAGCTCGATCCCTTTCTTCCAGTGCAGCCTGTTCACATACTCATTTTGCGAGGAAGATAACAGCATCAAAATAACCACGTTTTTGTCTGGCTCTTGCTCATGTCTTTGTGCATCTTTGTCTCTTGGAGAGCAAATGATCCTCCTATCCTGGGACCACATTCTTAGTTTCCTCCTATATGTAATTCAGAGCTGTCAGAGGTAAACATGAAATAAATGTTATTGGTCTCCTAAGAACAATGATCCTCTTATTGACTCAGAAGTATACCTTGACTAGAATTATTTCAACCAAGCCTAATATGGTCCGAAGCCCAATTTCCTTCTTTATTTTTTAGGAAAGGACAATCTGTCAGAGGAGCATGGAACAATGATGAAATGTCTGTGGGTAAAAGTATAACCACAGTCTGAAACCCTGAGACAAAACACTGCCAATGTCTTTGCTTTCTACAGAGTAACATAACGGCTAGCTAAAAATTCCAGTGTGGTGTACATCCTTTTAAAAAAGCAATAGCAGAAACATTAAACCCACATGGAAAACTAGTAAGGTTGTGAGATGATTTTTAGTTTCAACAGATTAAACAAATGTATTTGAGACTTTTAGTAGCAAATGTTACTTTCATAAAATAATGGGTTTCCTTATATTTTCATACAGGTATATTGTGATCATTTCCTCCCCCAGTCACTCATTCCCAACCTCGTTCTTCCTCCTAATTCCCTTTATTTTCCCAAATATTCCTTCCAGTGCACTTTTTAAAAAGTAGTCGACTCAGATTTTTATATGTCCATAAAAGTACATATCTGGGGAACATATAAGATATTGCAATTCCTGGGGTTAGTCTAAGTAACTAATATGTACCTCTTATGCTCTAACCATGAAAGAGAAATAATTTAGAATATTTAAAACAAATCAAATTCAGCATGGAAAAATGTCACACATGGAGTATAACACTGACAAGGACCAAAGATGCAACCCTGACCCTGATATCCTCCAAAAGCTACTTTGACCCTAAATGGACAAAGTAGGATCCAATATTAGCAAAGCCAGATGTGGGTAGCACCCAGAGGATGCTGGGAGCACAGTGGCCTGTGAAGTGGGAATGGGAACCATTGTAGGAAGCAAGCAGGCAGAGCAGGGAAGAGAAGAGCCCCAGCTTCCTCTCCCTCTTCTCCTCCAGGCCCCTCCCACTGCTCCCAGTGCCCAGATCCATCTGTGAGCCAAAAAAAGACAGAGTTTAACACAGTCACCATGTGTGACAAATTGCTAAGCAGGAAAAGAGTGAGGTGGTCTGAGCACAAACAAGCCCAAGACTGGCATATGTGGTTTGCGCAGATAACAAATGTTTAATTAACTACTTCTTTCCTTACTCCATTCTCATGTCCCAAAGGAATAGAGGCAGAATCATCAATTAACACCTTTTTCCTTATTTTCATATGGCATCACTGAGATAAAAATTTATATGATGAATAAACCAGAAAAAAAAATTCAGGCTTTTATGGAAAAAGCAAAAATAAGTTGAAAAGAATTACTTATTTACACAAAGGAAGTTTAGACATGTGTTTCATACAAGTTATTTTTGTTTAAAATGTCTTTAAATCTTTAATTGTCCAGACGCTGCTGTACAGAAACTGGCCTTTTGAATGTTTCATTTCAATAAGTTTGTGTGTATGTGTTCGTGTTTGCATATGCATGTGAATGCATAAACATGTGTGTACATATGTGTGTGCACATATATGCCTATGTAAGTAAATGTATGTTTGTGTCTGTGGGCAGGCATGTGTTAGTGTATGAATGCATATGGCCATGAGTGTGCATTTCTTTTCGTGTGTGCCCATAAATGTGCATGTGTATGCCTCTGTGTATATATGTATAAGAATATGCACATGCATATAAATGTGGGTGGTTATGTGCATGCTTGTATATGTCTGTGTGTTTGTGTCTGAATCTATGGATATGAGTGTGTACATTTTTGTAAATATACATATCTGGACATGTGTTTGTATGCCTATATATATTCATCCATGTGTGCATACACATGTGTGTATATGTGCACATGTGACTTTGAAAGACTATGTTTATGGATATGCTCATATGTGTGAACTGAATATACACGTGTGTATGCATGTAACATGTGTGTGCATATGTATGTGTGTCTAGGGCTGTGTTTTGTATGTATCTACCCATGTCATGTATATTGTTCTTGTGTTTGTTTATGCATGTATGCATACATGTGTGCCTGCATATACATGTATGTTCGTGTATATCTATGTTTGTATGTGTGTTGTGCTTACATGTATGTATATGTGCACATGTGTGACCTTATTTGCTCTTTGAATTTATATGAGCTTTCCTTATACATTTGTCTTCCTTTCTGTGGTATTGCACTTGTGTAAGGGGTTTGATGTGTGCATGTATATTCATGAACTTTATGAATGCAGTGTGTCTGTGTGTGTGCATGATTGTGTAAATGTATTTGTGTGCTTGTATGTGGTTCAGGAGATAGTTGTTGTGGGTGATGCTCATTCAACTAGCTTTTATAAAGCAAAGGGAATATTAGATCCTAGGAGAGATGAGTTCTTCAATATAAGCATGCCTTTGTTGGTAATAAATTATTTTTATCTTGTTTTCCGTTGGCATCAATAATACATGAAGTGTTGGAAATAAAAAAAAAATGTCTGGCCAAGTACTTTTCCATTTTATCCAGGAGAGGAAACAGCCATCATATATGGTGCTTATAATTAGGACATTAAAAGTTCTGATTATATTATGTATGGTTTAGGATATAATTTCAGCTCCTCTGCAAAGATTAAAAGCCATATACACAACAAATAAAGTTATCTTTCTCACATTCTTAGAAGTTGGTTTTCCACATACAGGGCAGCAGAACAGTGGGAAGAAAAAAAATGGCCAAATACAAAGCCAAACAGAATTCATTTTAAGGACCAGTTCTGCGAAATCCCAGAACAATACTGTTGAGTTAAACTTCCCACTATTGGAATTTTTCTGCAAATGTTATTTAAGATAGGACATTGGCACATGGTAATTGGTCAATAAACAGGGTGCTATTTGTATTATTGCAGAAAAAAATCACACATAACAAAGAATTGGTAAAATATCACCAAAGATTTTGAGGAAAGCAAAGACTAGCGATGGAGATAAGAAGGTGTCACAGGCCACAGGTAAAAATGCAAAGGTGGAACAGAGCGCAGACAGCAATGAGCTGCTGCACTTCCGTCATTAGTTCTAACATTCGTTTAAACAACGAGCAAGCAGAACGCCATTGAAGATCTATGATGGAGGAAGGTCACTGGTTAATTAATAAAGAAACTGCTTGGCCCTGACAGATTAGAACATAGGTGGGTGGAGTAAACAGAACAGAATGCTAGGAGGAAAAGGAAGTGAGCTCAGACGCCATTTCCTCTCCTCTCTGGGGCAGATACAATGAAGCTCCAACCCAGAATGGACATGGGCTAGAATCTTCCTGGTAAGCACACCTTGGGGTGCTACACACATTATTAGAAATGGGCTAGTCCAGGTGCGAGAGTTAGCCGAGAAGAGGCTAGATATAATGGGCCAAGCAGTGTTTAAAAGAATACAATTTGTGTGTTGTTATTTCAGGGCATAAGCTAGCCAGGCGGCCGGGGTGCTGGGGACGAGAAGAGGCTAGATATAATGGGCCAAGCAGTGTTTAAAAGAATACAATTTGTGTGTTGTTATTTCAGGGCATAAGCTAGCCAGGCAACCAGAGCTGGGGCAGCAGGAATGCAATCTGCAGCTCCTACAACAGGATGGCGCCCAGACGTGGGCAACTGCATCCACAGAAAGCCTGAGAAAGCTTGGGAAAGAATAGAGTAAAGCATGTTTTCTTGGTAGCAGCAATTTCTTGGGTCTGCTCTGCTTGCCAGAGGCAAGCAAGTGCTCTTTTCTAAGAGAGGCTTCCTGACTCAGCTTTAGCTGCAAAACCCTGCAGCTCTTAAGAGGTCCTGCTACGAAACACTTAAATGGTGTTGATGAAAAGCTGAACGTATGCTTTTCGGTTTTCAGCCATAGCAGGAAAAAAGCTGAGCCGTTTTAAAATGCCGGCTTTGTGGGCCATCCTGCCAGGGCAAATTCTGACTCTTTCAGGCAGACAGTCCAGTCCGACTGAGTGTGGTCTATGAGCAGAAGGCTGCAGCTTACTTGCTGGCAGGGACCTTGAAACGCCACAGAGTTGTGGTGATAAATGCGGCTACAGCCACTGGTATCTCAGCCAGGAGGCTGAAAGCTAAGGAATGGGCTGGATCTAGCCAGCAAAGCCACGGCTTTAATCCTACCCATATTGCTAGGTAATTTAAAGGCTCATGTGGTCAGAAAGAGAGAGAGAGAGAGATACAGTAAAGAGAGATTAAAAAACAAAACAAAACAAAAAAAAACCCTTTAAATGATTTACAGTGTGTTAAAAATATATGCAGGCTAGCTTTTCACCCAAGACTTTGGGATAATGAAGGAAGAGAAGGTGAAACAATTATAAGAGTCATAGATGTGTTGTTACAGGAAAACTATGTTTCTTTACATAGCTATAGTAAGGTATCTACACAGACAAATTCCTGGTGGTTATGGCAATATTTATAAGACCTGTGCAGATCTAAGCTGACAAAAATCCCAGCATGGAGAGGGTAGGGAGGCACAAAGCCCAACTCCTATCTAATGAGCTACCAGTACTTGATACCTGCTGAGAGAAAAATATGCTATTTGTTGTTTGTTTGTTTTATGTTTTTGTTTTCGAAGATGCAGTCTTTGATAGGCACACTTTCCTGTTAAGACCACAGCATCCAAGATTGTATTGGCAGCACAGCAATACCATGAATTTACAAAAAGGGGGGGGGGGTAACACTAAGTTGGGTTGCTTAAAAAGAGGTGATGGAGGAATTGGGGAGGGAGTGAGTATGTTCAAAATTCATTGTACACAATTCTGAAAGAACAAATAAAATGATGTTAAATAATAAAAAAAAATATATGCAGGCTAAAAGTTAAAGTTCTTAAAGTAAAAAACAAAAAAAAAGGAAGAAAGAGAGTAGTTGGGTGTGGTAGGACACACCTTTAATCCCAACACTTGGAAGGCAGAGGGAGATTGACCTCTGTAACTTCAAGGTGTGGTAGCACATGCCTTTAATCCCAATGCCTGGGAGGCAGAGAAAGGTGGATCTCTGAGAGTTCAAGGACAGCCTGGTCTACAGAGTTATCTAGGACAAAGATATACAGAAAACCTGTCTCAAAAGGTAAAAATAAACAAAATAGAGTTAAAATAAAGCCACATTTGCTTTTAACCCAGGGAAACCCAGTGTGTATTTGTGGAGTTGGAAAGCTCAGCAAATTGAGAATGAGTACGAATAATTTCAACATCAAAACTCTGGACAAGCCAAAGCAGGGAAGATGGGGGGGGGCCTAGTGGCACTGTTTTAAAGCACTCTAAGAGATGAAACGGCCTTGAAAGATGTCAAATCATGTTTCCTTCTGATGTATGATGTAAAGAAAAATGAATAAGCACACAATATTTCAGAGCAGAGCTCCAATATATACATAGTAGAATTGATCACCTCACAAGACAGCACGTAGACGATGACCACAGGATATGAGTGTGGGGGTCAGACTGGGTAACACAGAAGGGTAAGAACTCTACACATGAGATCATGATATACACATTGTGGTCACAAGGAAAAGGTGGTGATGTCCAGGATATGCCAGCATCAAAGCACCTTAGTAAGGTAGAGAATGTTGAAGGTCAAATGTACAATAAACACTGGCAGAGTCTGGAGATGATGTTAAATGGCAGGGTACTTGCCAACACTGGGTTATCTCTTTACCAATGCCAAGATTCTAGCACCAGCAGGAACATCTAGACAGAATCTTAATGGTGATTGGTCAAGAAGAGAAGTGACTGCTGCCTCAGGCAATGACCATCTTCTATAAAACATTATAAGGAAGAGTGCAAAAGCTCACATATGAAACTGGCTGAAAAGTCAGAACAGGACGAGAGCTCATTTACTCTGGAGAACTGGGCCTTCAAGAATGGCCTCTGACTAAGTGGGGAGGGACCTAGTCCAGAGCCTCCAGTTGTCCTGAGCTGAGATCATGTGATTCTTTATTCAGCTAGAAAGGTAGACAGGTGATATCAGATGAAACAGACTAGGAAAGTAAGCAAAGACAGTTGCCAAACTCTGCGTAAGAGGTAAGTTTGTGCATAAGGCTGGAGAAAACCAGGGTTCACCTTTATGATCTGAAAGCAGAAAGGGAAACAAGGAACAGAGTTGGCCAAATTGTGTATGACTTTGTAATGCAACAAATTCACCTTTCAAAAACAAATATAAACTCCTATGCGGCCCCCACTCATAGTTTAAAAAAAATAAAAATAATAAAAAAGTCCCACTTGGAATTTTTTGTAGCCCCAGACAATCTTGAACTTTTTATGTAGAGCAGACTGACTTCGAACTCACAGAGATCCACCTGCCTCTGTTTCCCAAGAGAATTAAAGCCCATGCTGTCAATGCCAAACTTTATTTCATAATCTTGTAAAGAAAAACATCACCTTTAGTTTAAATGTTTCGTTAGCTTTGCATCCACTTTGATTGGTAGTTTTGAGTGTTTTGTCCATGAAGAGGGTCTTCTAAAATTCTTAGTGCAGTGTCTCATATTACTAAACAGTGCCAAACTGTTAGATTTTTGTGAGGCATACAAATATATTTTGTCTTTATCTCATTTTTTCAATATACCAGTTCTCAAACTGAATTTTGTTTTTGCTTTCAAAAATTTGGACAAAGTAGACTTAGTCTGGGAAAGGGCAAATGTATGAAAATGAATTATCATGTGCCCACATGGAAATAGAATAGATAGCAATCAATGGAAAGGAAATCAAACTTTGAATAAGACAATAAAGCTGTGAGTTCCCAATGCCACTTTCAGGAACATGTGGCAACAAAGTATCTCTATCTGGTTGATTTGAATGTCAAAGGAACTGGAATTCAATTATGTATGAACTCAATATCCCATCACTCACAAATAACAAGAAATGAAATTGGTAAGAGTTCTTGGTGAAGTAGGAGCAATTATTACCATGGGAGGTGACTAAACAATCACTTTCCTTTCCTGCAAAAGATGGCATTCTGTCAGTCCACTTGATTCTGTGGCAGCTCCCATGGCAGTCAGCAGTATAATTGGGTCTCACTATTTTATTTAATCAATAACAAAAACGATAAAATCCGAGGCAGTTCCAGGCTACTAACTCTCTCATATGTTTTGAATACAGATACAGATCGAACAAAATGTCCTAGCTTTGTTATACTGAATGTCATAGACATTCAACTCACATCATGGCTTCCTTGCCACTGAAGAAGCAAAGTGGTAACCTGTGAAGACATCAGTCAACTCTTAAATTATTTTGCAAATATCTATGTAAAAATGCAAAACATTGTAGTTAAAAGGAATTATTTTGACTCTCTTTTAAAACTTTTCAATAATAATACTTAGCTTTTAGGTGAAATTTTTCATCTGGGGAATTGAGGGGATGATGAACAATAATTTGCCTATTTCACAGAAGAAAGAGCACATAGAATTACTTCTAATTTATTATGTCAACCCTATTAACTAAATCTGTTGTTTGAGAAATGACCCAAGAGAAAAGTAAGAACAAAGAGGAATATTAAATTCAATTTATGCTTTCATTCTGTGGTAGATGTTAGGAAACCTCTTTTAAGGGACATAATCCAATAGATAATATAGTCAAATGTGTCACAGGAATCTTTTTGTGCCACTAAAAGATACTCAATGCTCTAAAGACACACAACTTGTAAACTTACTGTAAAATTTGATCTGTTTTTTAGAGTTGTAATTGGGCATCTTTTATAGCAAAAAGAGCATTTCTGTAGATAAGAAGCAAGTAAAAATCAACAATGCGATGGAAATGTGTTTCTTTTTGTAGTTGATGAGTGGGAAGGAGATTTAGAAGTATCATAGATGCCAAACAGCCTTCATTGTTGCAAGACATTGCTAGACTCGGGAGCCAGCCAGAGTCCAAGGCCAGCCTGGCCACTAGAATCAGGCTAGCATCTATGCAGAGTTAGTAGAGACTTCAAACAATACCTTTTCAACCTTTATTTGGAAAAAAAAGTTCTATTTCTACCTAAGACAGAAGTCACAATTCTCCATAAAATCTAAATTACCACTTGCCCCAAGAGTAAGCACCCAAAAATTTTCTCAGAATCTTGGTAGTATTTTAGTCAACTCTAACCAACTACCTTTTAGTTTGAAGCTTGCTAGATAGTTAAAGTTTAGCATTTCTAAGCACCCATTAGTAGAGGAACATTTCAAAACTGCAAGGGGCATCGATGTTCAAAATGCATTTATTGTGATATACAAATGCTTTCTCATGTAGCATATGAAATGAAAATGTGGTTATGAAAGAGTGACTTGAGTAGAACTTTCAAATCCTCTGTGTACCGGTTCTGTATCTGCTTTCTTTGAAAGGTGATTGTATTTGGCTTCATATGACATGAAATGTCTGCTCCCTTTATTAAATTCTTCTTCCTGTATGACAAAGTCTGAACTATGAGTTTTGATTGTTTATGTTGTTAAGACATAAACAACAAATATGTTTGTGTATTTAGCCTGACCTACACATTGCTGTGAACTTATGCTCCACCTTCCGCAGAGACCATTAATTGCCCTAATGCTCAATTTTCCCTTCCCTGATAGTAATAGAACCTTGAGGTTCTAAAGTCTGCAACTGAAACACTTAGAGATATGAATTTGAAATCAACATTGACTAATACATGTTAAGACCCTATCTCAAGAAACAAAGCAAAATAAAAATATGTATGAAAAGGAAATTTACTTGGTCTCCTCTTTTCAACATAAGGAAAGATTAAAAGATACAGAAAATCTGCCAGCATTAAATATGGAAATGTATAAAATATTTCATAAACAATATTAAAAGATATATATGAGTTTACATGACATGAACACAGGAAAGGGGCTCTGAAGCAAGGATATAAACCAAGAATGAAAGAGAAGTGAGAATCATGGAGGTCTTGCAGCCCTCTGGAGAGAGAGGGCTGGGCTTCAGTTGGTGGTCATACATAGGGACCAGTGGCAAGGCTGTGACTGTGCACTTATTCTCATTCTCATTGTTACTTTGTCAGGAAAAGTTCAGAACTAGTCCTTGACTTAGCTATCACAACTAAGTAAAAATTTATAGTCATCCTGGGTATAATATATTCCCTCTAACACTTCCCCCTAGCCCATTTCCATTTCCTGTGCAAATTTAGATTTTCTCTTTCCCATTTTAAAAAACTTTGCTTTGCAGATGCATTGCATTTATTTATTGCTGGCACCTAAATTTTTGTGGCTTATTCCACATGCATGGAAAAAGCAATGATACTTATATAAATAGCTGTGTGAATTTTAACATGTATGCAAATTTCATTCATAAACCATGTGCAAACTTTATTAAAACTCAAGGCTCCCATGTAAGTATGATAGACTCACGGTCAGAACAAACAAATCATAAAATATTGCTTCTAAAGTCACAAGAAGATTATGTCATCTCTTGTGTTAGAGTCTTACTAGTGTCCCTATGTTTAGGCACAATGTTGTTTTAATTGAAGACACAATTACATTATTTTTCCAATTTCCCTTTCTTATCTCCAGCCCCTTCCATGGACCATCCCTTGCTGTCTATCAAAACTCATGGTCTTTTCTTCTTTAATTGGTGTTTCATATATTACTTTTCCTAAGTATATAAATACAACCTACTCAATACACATAGTGTTACTTGTAGAAATGTCAGGGAAGCTACACAGCCATGAAGTCTCATCAACATGGATACCTAATAAGACCTGAACAACGACCAAGCTAACATGGAAGGGGAAAAACTCAGAGCTCCAGTCTTAAACAAAGA
The DNA here is from genome assembly GCF_000317375.1 of Microtus ochrogaster. NCBI lineage: Eukaryota > Metazoa > Chordata > Mammalia > Rodentia > Cricetidae > Microtus > Microtus ochrogaster. The sequence continues at coordinate 13,430,278 of NC_022035.1, read as the reverse complement.
ACTACATACATGGGGCTGGAGAGATGGCTCAGAGGTTAAGAGCATTGCCTGCTCTTACAAAGGTCCTGAGTTCAATTCCCAGCAACCACGTGGTGGCTCACAACCATCTGTAATGGGGTCTGGTGCCCTCTTCTGGCCTGCAGGCATACACATAGACAGAATATTGTATACATAATAAATAAATATTTTATAAAAAGAACTACATACAGGCAACTAAGGATGCATTCTCCATGGGAGAGCTCCCAATTGGTTATGCAAGAAAAAGTAAACAACTCTAATCTAATCTAATCTAATCTAATCTAAGTGACCATAATTTTTTAAGGCCCAGTAACTTACTGCATCAGAAGCACCCCTGTCAGGATCTACTGAAGCAAAAAGAGGACCCACAATTCCTCTTCTTGGAACCTCCTGCTACCCAGGAATTTCTTGCAAAACTAGCCCAACACACATGGCCTATGTTATACAGCTTTCAATGCTTAGCCCCACTACAACATCCTGCAAACATGTTCCAGATACCTCCCACCAGCCATCTGCCTTAGGCCTGCCTGTAGCTCACAAGAGTTTTGCTCCAAGATTTCATACAATACAATATCCTTAAGAAAGTAGAAGGGCCCATTTCTCTTGCTTAGGCCTGCCTATGGCTCTACCGAATGTTCTACATTTGCCCCACAGAAGAAACTGTGTCTCCCAATCCCACTATGATACAGTCTTCTCTTGAATATAACAAATGCCTCCACTAGAAAAACATTGATTATGTTAACAAGAGCAAAATTTAAAGAAAGAATTCAGCCAACATTTCAACTTTAGATGCACAAGTGTCAACATAGAAACAGAAATAACATGAAAATTCAATATAACATATTTTCTACACAAATCACTAATCTCATAGTAATGACATCTAATAAAAATGACTTATTAGAACTTCCTGAGAAAGAAGTCAAAGGGATGCTTATAAGTACATTCAAACAACTGAAAGAAGATATAAACAAACATTAAGAGAACAAAGATAAAAATGCAACAAGGAAGTCGATCTAAGATAGGAAAATAGAATTCAAGAAAGAGATAGAATTATTGAAGAAAAGCCAAACTTAAATGGTGATATAAATAAAATGAAAAATGAAAAGTAAACATCAATAAACCAAATAAAAGCCTCATTGGAAAGCCTAACCAATAGAAGAATGGATTATGGGGAAATCTGAGAATTTGGACTAGGAGAGAAGTTAGAATTGGATCATCCAGTAAAGGTCAATGATATATATATCCATAGACAGAAGGTGAGCAACCCTTGAAATAACATGAAAAACTTCAACACTCAGATTGTGGGCATAGAAAAAATAATGCAGCAAAAGCATGAAAAATATTTTTAGTTAAGACACAGAAAATAGCCCCCTCAAATCTAGAGAAAGTCATTCTTAACCAGATACAAGAGGCCTACAGAATACCAAATAGACAGAACAAGAAAAACTAGTTAAAATGTTGAAAACAGACAAGTAATAATGGTCATTGAAAGATACAAAATGAAAAGTCAAGTTGCTTATAAAGTCAGGCTCATGAGAGTAACACCTGATAATTCACCAGAAATACTCAAAGCAAAAGGGTCTGGAAAGATGGATTCTAAATTCTAAAAGACCACAGTTATCAACCCACACTATCCCAGCCAACAAAACTATTAAAATTTAAAGAAATGAAAAATTACCATGATAAAAGCAGAGCAAAAAAATATTTATGGCTACTCAACTAGATATACAGGGGACAGTGAAGATAAAACTTCAGTCTGAAGACAAAAAAACAAACATATGGCCAAGAGGTCACAGGGAATAAAAAATTCCAAAACAGTTAATCAAAAGAAGTCTAAGAAAAAAAACTATAGAAACAAAATAACAGGGAGTATATAACCATTCTAGATATATGCACCAAACACAGTGCATCCAAGTTCATAAAGGAACACTTCTATATTTTAAACCACATATGATCCCAACACAGTGATAGTGACTTCAATACCATAATCTCAGATAGTCATGATCTGACTGTCTGATCATTTGGTCAAACCTAAATAGACAAAATTTGGAGTTAAGTGGCATCATAAATCAAATGTATATAATAGACATCTACAGAACATCCACTCAAACACTAAGGAAAGTACATTCTTCTCAGTTTGCCCTACAACTGTCTCCGAAATCGACCACATACAAAGACAAAAAAAAAGAAATCTCATCAAATACAGGAAAATGAGGACACAAAATAATTAGTAACAAATATAGGAAATTGAAAAAATATTTTTTACATCTGACCACAAAAGATTAAAGCTAGACATTAACAGGAAAAGAAATTGTATAGAAAGTGTACAGACTCACGGAGACTAAATTAGAGTCTATATATAGACTATATATAAAATTATAATATAGAATGATAATTGGACCAAAAATTAAATTTTAAAAAAATTTAAAAAATTTAGACTAGAACAAGTAGAACAAGCTAAAACCGATGGGACACAAAGACAGTCCCAGGAGGAATGTTTATAGTCCTAGAGGTCTGCATAAGAAGAGATAGATCTTGTCTTTTTCTACTTCCCATGTAGATTACATCCATGTATGTCTCTCTGAGGGTCCTCATTGTTGTCTAGGTTCTCTGGAATTGTGGTTTGTAGGCTGGTTTTCTTCACTTTATATTTTTAAAAACCACATATGAACGAGTACCTGTGATAATTGTCTTTCTGGGTCTGGGTTACCCTCACTCAACATGATGTTTTCTAGCTCCATCCATTTGCCTGCAAAATTCCAGATGTCATTATTTTGTTTCTGCTGAGTAATACTCCATTGTGTAAATGTAACCACATTTTCCTTAGGTCTCTTGAGTAATTTGGGAGCATGGGGACCTTGGAAGAGGGCTGAAGGGGAGAGGAGAGGCTGAGAGGAGAGCAGAGAAAAAATGTAGAGCTCAATAAAAATCTTCTGAAACCTCAGAGACTGCCCCCAGTAACACACCTCCTCCAACAAGACCTCCCTTCCGAATTCTTCCCAAATTGTCACACAAATTGAGAATCAGTTATTCAAACATATGATCCTATGGGAGTCATTCTTGTTCCACCCACCACATTCCACTCCCTGTTCCCACAAGTTTATGGAAATATCATAATGCAAAATGCATTCAGTTCAACTTCAAAAGTCCCCATAGTCTTTTGATCTCAAGAGTACTTAAAAGGACCAAATTCAAAGTCTCTTCTCAGACTCTAAATAGCAACCCTTGTAAAGTCAAAACTCAAACTACATGATTACCACAATGTCACGTATTGTGACATTACTATTTAAGGAAGGAAGAATTGGGGCATAGCGAAGAAATACTGGATCAAAGAAAGACCAGAACCCAGGAGAGAACATTTGAAATCCTGAGCTCTGGATCTGATGGCAATTGTCTTAGATGTCTCTGCCTTCCCAGTTTTTCAGACTGCAGAATATGTCTCTCTCTTGGGCTGGTTCTACTTCACGTGTGTAGTTCACCTAAGTTGAAATCCCATGAATCTGGCATGTCTAACATCTTGTGGTTTCCAACACAATCCAAACCACACTTTCAGAGCTTCATGCAATGACCTCTCGGGACCTTCACATGGGGACTCCCTCGACACATACCTGGACTCAGAAGGTCTCAATAATCATGGAGAAGATTTATCTGCCCTCATTATTAGTGCTTCCTCGGAGCTCTAAATCCAGAGCCACGTGGCCAATACTGTCAAGTTCAGTTGCCCTCTTAGAACAGAGCCTAGCTCTCTCCATTTGTAGCAGATTTCCTTTGCTGTTGTTGTTTAGGAGCTGAAAATTCTTTTACCTGCACAGGATGGAAGCTTTGCTGAGTGGGCTCTTGCCCTTAAAGCACACCTCCTCTTACTCCATTTAAGGCCAGGCCTCTCCTTAATAGCCTCATCTCTTTCAGCATAAACCTTAGATGCAGCATTAAATTTCTTGGTGTTCTTTTTCTCTTCAAATTTTCCATTTGTTATTTCCTTTTGTCCCACTTGCTCATTTTCAGTATAGACCTACAACATGCAAGTGATTGCTAAGAACAATGTCACAGAGTGAGCATTACTCCATCTTGAAATTACCTCTGCAAAAGAACTTGGTACGTTGTTTTTTAATTGAACCCTGGGAAAAATTCTCAGAACAAAGGCAGAAAGCAGCTACATTGTTAGCCTAAATCCCACAAGAATGGTTTCTAGCCTAGCTGCTAATGCTGTTTCCTTCTGAAGCCTCCTGAACTGGACCTCCGCAGTCCAGATTGCTCTCCACATTGCTATCTTTGTAGGCTTCTACAAGGACAGCTCATTAACTTCCACTTACAGCACTCAACCACTTTTCTAGTTCAAAGTCCAAAAGTTGTCCAAATTACTCAAGCAAAAGAAAATAAAAGAAAACCAACAAAAATCTCTGGTCAGGTCTTTGACAGCAATAACCTTTTCCCTGGTACCACCTTCTATCTCAGATAATTTTCTTTTTTTTTTTTTTTACGTGTTACATTTTGTTTTTTTTTT